>NC_061114.1:207003949-207017237 GCF_002878395.1 Capsicum annuum
ACATCAGCCATGCATGTGACGAAACTCTCAAGTGCCCGAGCCAGGCAGTAGAGTGAAATCTCTATCCTTCTGCTCTTCTTCTCAATTGCCAGGGCCAGACCAGTAGGGAACTGCAAAAGAGTTTTTATGTTATTTTTACAGAGGGAGAAGCGAATGACTGGTTAAGAATTAACTAATCAGTCCTATACCGTTCCCAGTGCTACCATGGGGACGTTACACCTCTTGAACAGCCTGAAGAGAATACATGTCCATAACCTAACAATAAAACAACGCATGAAGCTTTGAGATAACCAATCATTTGAAGCAAGAGTACTTAAAATTGGAGGGGGCTTAACCTTGTCAGACAAAAGGCCAGAAAAATGAGGAAAAATATTCATAACAAAGACAATAAAATGCAAATGCAACAAATCAAACCAGTTCTTACCAGGCAGATGAACAATACACAGAGAGAAATAGACTAGACCTTGCCGTACCAAGGAGACCCTTTGCCAAAATTGTGTTAGGTCTGCAAAAATTTCCTCGAAATGATGTAATAACTGGAGCTGAAGGGCTTGGAAAAGGAATGGGTGAAAAGCAATATGAACTATCATGATGGAAACGTACTTCCAAATGATAAATTATTCTTAGTAACAATTATGCTAAAATATTTCTCCTATAATGCTACAGATTTTATCAACCAATGGCTGATCAATGTATCCATGAGAAATGCGAGGAAGACAAGATTTGCCATTGATGAAACCAACATTCAGTACCTTTTCAAGAGGCCTTGACGATGTACAATGAATGCAGGAACTAAATAAACTGGAAGGTAAACTGGCAGAGCTCTCTTGTAAGCTTGAATTAGAAAAGAAATAAAATGTTCACCACATCCTTGATTCTCGTGTACTATCTGCATGAACATCCAGGGAAAACAGTGCTTGGAGATCAACAATATCAGCATGTCGATTAAACTCTTACAATCTTTGATTACTATGAATCCAAAGATTTCAAGAAGGTAGTGGCACCTACTTTAGGCAAACACATGAAACACAATTAAGTCTATTATTGAGGCCAATACAACAGGATGTTTGGTTTTGTCATAACATATACAGGCAGAGCAAAAGTAAACTAAAGGGTAATTGCATCATCCAGTTACATCCTCAAATGAAAAATCAAGAAGCTACAGTTTTTTTTGTGACAACGCATAAAGTGGCTACAGCACTGCAGGTATTTTTATTCATATGAAGCAAATCAGTGACTCATGCACCATAATTGGAACTATAAAGCAAATTAATGAACAAACTTATCTTGTACTTAATAGTTTCAAGAACTTGTCTGCAGAATTGATATTCCACACATATCAAACCTCATATAGTTCTCCTCTTCAACTGGGTATTCACTATGACAATTAAATCAGAACTGTACCTTTTGCTGTAATACAACTCGAAATACGTTTCACATAGCCCCGAAATACCACACGAAAGAAGAACGGAAGATATATCATAATTTCTGAACAGAGTATAGCACACAAAAGATAGCGAACAACACATTCTCCACGAACACATAATAGCATCCAGATGTTGCATTTGTCATCATTATCTCTAAAAAGAAAGTACTTGATTATCAAGCGTGCTGGTTTATTGAAAAGCAAAGGGTAATAATAAACAGCAAAAGTGGAAAACGATCTATGATATTGTAAAAATACATAAATCTACAAATCAGTTTCTTCTAAATCATAAAGTAGTAACTACATAAACTTACTAGAGATAGCCAAAGTCATCAATTAACAAACCCTTCATAAAAAGATATCACTCAAGTCCCAAGAACCCTTCTTGTAATCTTAAAAATTTGTTGATTAAAACCTAACCTAGAATTACCCAGACAACCTAAAAAGATTTAAGAATGCAGAACAATAAAAACAGAGGCACGAAACAATTCCCAGCCAAACTTCCAATTTCAAGCTGTACACAGTAAATACCTTAAACTCCTTTTCCCCCAGCATTTTATAAAGTAGCAAACCCAACTAAAATAGAAAACAGCATTCATATTTGGACGACTTTTCCGGCCAAAGGACAGGAAACTATGACATACCGAGCAGGGTACTTTCATTTGTGGATCCAGTTTAATGTCAATACCATTTGACTTGTAATGATTCTCTATTGCTTCCAAATTCATGACAGAGTTCCCACATGCCAGGTCTTTCACACCCTGCAGAATAACCAAAGCTTTGCCACCGTGTTTGTTAAGAAAGGATTTGTAAGATGGATGCAGACTATCTTGCTTCAATATATAAGCAGACCTGACAGAAAAAAAAAAATGCAGTATGAGAGCGAAATATTGCTCATAAGGGGATAGGCGTCTCAGATTCAGAATATGCAAATCAGTCTTCTGAGTAAAGCAGGTTTTGAATTTTGAACTCTCTACCTTTTAATCAAAACAATAGACTCGTCAGGAAAAAGATTTTTTTAATCTTTATTGTAACACCTATGACAAACAGGTGTTTAGACAATTACTAGTAGACAAAAGTTTGGGTAATTTCTTCAGGAAGTTGTAATCACAACTAATCCTACGGAGGCACGAATTTATATCTTTTCCATACAAGTAACATATCTATAACATAAGCACTTTCTGCATACACTGTGAAATGCTAAAACTGACTTCTTGTGTATATATTGCATCACTTCATTTGAATATTACAGATTGACCTTTTCTTGCCGTTGCTAACAAAATACACCCCATCTCCCACATTATCAGCAGAAGACAAAGTTATATGGCTGACAAAGCTAGCTTGGGTCAAAATAGGAATTCCATTTGGGCTATGGACGACAGACCAAACAGTTACTTCGGCTCATTGTTGAGGTACATTATCCTTGAACTATTGTGCTTCTGGATGACATACATGCAAAGACAGTAGTATGCTCATGAAAGGTTTTGCCTTGTATAAAGCCTTTCCACATAAGATACATTGAAGTACCAAGCTTATAACAGGACAGGGTGAGTCTCTAAAAGATCCTGGAAGATATCAGAGATTTGTTGGCATACTCAAGTACCTTATGAATCACATGCCCAGACATCTCATTTGCTGTTAGTGTAGTTAGTCACCTTGTGATAACCGCTGGAATGCTGTGATTCGCATCATGCGGTATATCAAAAGCTCTCCCCGGCAGGGTTTCCTGTATGAAGACAACGGACACGCACCTATTGTTGGGTATTCTGATGCAGATGCAGATTGGGAAGGATCTCAGGCGGTCTCACTTCTGGTTATTGTGTTAATTGGAGGCAATCTAATATCTTGGAAAAGTAAAAAGCAAGCTGTCGTAGCTAGATCAAGCGTAGAGGCAGAGTATTGAGCTATGGCACTGGCTACGTGTGAGCTTAAATGGTTGAGATAGCTTCTCTAAGAATTGAAAATGGTAGGAGTTGAACCGACGAAATTGTTTTGTTATGACCACGCTGCACTGCATATCGCTTCTAATGTCGTGTTTCATGAAAGAACGAAGCACACTGAGATAGATTGTCACTTCATTCAAGAGAAGATTGAGTCTGGATACATCGCCACAAATTTGACAACTCAAAAGAAAACTAGCAGATACTTTCACAAAATCACTCCGAGGATCCAGAATTGACTATATTTGTGGCAAACTGGGAGCATATGACTTATACGCTCCAGCTTGAGGGGGTAGTGTTAAATATGGTATAATTAGTTTAGACATGAGAATATATGGTATAATTAGTGTAGATCTGAGAATATATGGTATAATTAGTGTAGATCTGAGAATATTTGCTAATCTCCAGAATCAAGCAATTAGGAGATTGTATAGTATTTTCTTACTTTCTTTCCTTATTTACATTATCTGTAAGAACTATTTAATCCCATGAACATGGGGAATAATCAATCAATAATTCCCAATATCTCTTCTCTCCTTTTTCAATTTCACAGCTTCCATTAGAACAATACCAAAGACAATCAATCTGATATATATCAAAATATAAGGGTGATTTCCAATCAACAAGTCAACTTCATCCTCCAATTATTCAAGGTCGCCTTTCATTCTCCACTAAATTGGATAAAAAGTTTTAGGCAATGACCATTTCTAGAAGATCTATTTGTTTATCTTTGACTTGGAAAGTACCTAATTTCTTGGCTAACTTTTATATGAAGCCAAATCAACATGATTGAACCAAGCATGCTTAATCTCAATTTCTAAGCACTGCAAATTACATCACGTTCAGACGGAAGAAACATTTACTTGTTCATGACATTACAGTTTATCAAACAACGCAGTGCTAACAATGAATAAAAATTGCAGCTTTACATGGTTACTTTTCATTTATGTTTGACTTGGAAAGTAACAAATTTCTTGGCTAACTTTTATATGAACCAAATCAGCATGGTTTAACTTAGAACCCAGTATGCTTAATCTCAATTTCTAAGCACTGCAAATTACATCACGTTCAGAAGGAAGAAACATTTACTTGTTCATAACATTACAGTTTATTAACAATGCAGTGCTAACACTGCATAAAAATTGCAGCTTTACATTGTTAAGAAGGAAACTAGATCGCGTGGTTATAATAATGTTTTATATATGGATAACATAAGGAGTATATGCATATATTGTTCACAATAAGGAAAAAAATCATTACTCGGTATGATTTTATATGAAATTAGGTCCCCACATAAGGAGAAAAACAATGCTTACAGGATCTGTGAAGAGGATAGACACATAAGGAAAATGTCTCCATGAGCCCAAGTTAAAGGCTTGCATATGCGCCCAAACCGCTTACTTTTTATTCCACAACGGGATGCCAACACAGTCGCGCGCATAAGAATGTAAATCGCCAAGCTAGTGTGTTGTGTGTTACCGGTAAGAAGCATAGATGGCCCTGCAATTGCACCCGCTAGAAATGCTCTCCACTTAGCTGTCCTGAATTTCAAACAAGTTTCTCCTTAATCTACTGTTAGGTTAATCATCACACCAACTCTCAAACAGATCAAAGTTTCCTGATTTTCACATACATATACCGCAAACAATACATAGATAAGTTATAAGTAAAACATTAGTTATATCTATTTCACATGTACATAATTATATTTGACAAACTGAAAGTATCTGAATTTAACACACACGTACATTTACAAAATTATACATACAAAAGTGTGTGTATTTTTATTTTTATTTTGACAACCGTGGTATCCAGACCAGCTTGCGAGCACCTCGACTAATTCCACATGATACCTTCTCTATCCACCAAGGCTAGAACATATATAAACAAATCAGCTAATGTGTGTATCTATATGACGTACCTTCGATGACCTCCCACAGCAGATACAATTTCATCAACAGATACAAATGTACCAGAAAAAGTGCCCAGGAATAAACCATATCTTAGCGTTTCCTTTAAGGCCAACACTATATCTTCCTCACTCGATACCATTTGCACTTTCCTAAACAAAAAATCAAAAATCAAACACAAATAAGCTAAACATAAATATCAAACTTAGATCTAAACACTTTCCAAATTCAAAAACAATGAAATTTACTTCGAAAATTTTCTCCGTCCTAGCCGAGATAGAACAGCAAAAATAGCAAGGCCACCTTTAAGCCCAGCACCAATAGTAAATCCTTTAACAGAAGCACTATAGATTCTCCAAAGCTTATCGTAATCTTGAACCGGATAAGATTCAAGGCTAAGTAAGGAACACGAGGAGGAAGAAGAAGGGAGAGTCGATCTCCGGCAATGCTGGCAGTTTTGGATTTGATTTTCATTGTCGCCGGAGGTGGTAGAGCATGTGCATCGGCCACAGGCGGAGGTGTCAGCTCCGTCGCTGGACGGCGGCGGCATAGCGGCGGTGGAAATGGGAACGGAAAGGAAGGAAAGGAACTATGTGATTATCGAATGGGTATAAGTGAGAGTGTTCCACGTACCATTGTGGAGACTTTTTAGCAGTTGATGAGAGGATGACAGTTTTTAAAATTGTTTTAATTTTATTTTCTGATCTATACTCCCTTGTTTATTTTTATTTATTCATGATATTAAAAATAAATATTGCTATTTGAAAAATAAATAAATAATTTATTAATTTTTATTTATTTTCTCTTTACTATTAAACACTATTGATTATTTTTTAAATATTAAATTTATTATATCAAAAAAATCATAAGGTAAAATTATTTATATTATTTATTATTTCTTACTACCTCCTTCTAATTTTAGTTGTAAAGAATGAATTGATCATACCTATACAATCAATAATTGTTAATGACCGAGTCACTATTCACTCAATTTTTGGGTTATAATCACTATGTAGGAGAGATGGTCGAGTGGTTTAAGGCGTAGCATTGAAATTGTTATGTAGGTTTTTGTTTATCGAGGGTTCGAATCCCTCTCTTTCCGCACTCTCACTTAATTCACTAATGTTAATGACCAAAATGTATCAAATAGCAATAAAAAAATAATTTCAACCATTAGACCTTTCTTTGTTATATATTCTCTATTCCTTGTTATTTTCGAAAAAATAATGAAAAGAGTGGACAAGGAACTCAAAGCAAGGGCTTTCGTGTAACTCCTGCGCCTTTGCTTCTTACTTTATCTTACTTAGTGAAACAACCTTTTTCGCGCCAGGTGCTTAACTTCTTCCTAAAATAGAATATTAAAAAGTTGGTAAAATTCGCCCCTTGTTTCAGTCAAAATAAGTCCTCGAGATCTGAGACACTGGCTTCCGCCAACACTGAACAAATCGTCGTTGATTAAGAGGATGACGTTTTTTAAAATGTTTTATTTTTTGCTCAGCATTGTACTTTCTCCATCTATTTTTACTTGTCCGCGGTAATAAAAATAGATGTTAAAACATATTATCTTGTTCAAAGAATCAACAGATAATTTATCCCTTTCTATCAATTTTGTCCTTGCTATTATATACTACTATTCATTACTCAATACATAACCCAAAGTATTAAATTTATTATATTCAAAGAGTGATATGGTAAAATTATTCATATTATTTATTACTTTTTGCTTCCTCCGTCCACCAATAGTTGTTAATTATTTATTATACAGAAAGGTGAGTTAGAGGATGACCAAGAGTAATGTAGTCATTTCACACTAATACTCAATAAAATTCTAGAAGTCCCATCTCTTTGCTCTCTTTCACCATTTCTAGATATTTAAAGATTTTTGTTTAAGTTTATTAACATTATAAGTAGAATAATTTTTATGAACTTATTACAAAATCTAATTCTATCTTTTATGATATTATTTAATTATTACATGTATTAAGTATATATGTATATTTAAGTTTTACTTATCTCTTATTCTTAATTGTGTACATGGATAACGAGTTTTGTAATTAATTATTATTTTTAAATTATAATTTAATTACAATATAAATAGATGATCTTTTAGGAATTTATTATAAAATACATCTCTATTTTTATTAATTATTTTTATTAATTATATCAAAATATATCTATAAAACTATCACTCTATGATTTTTACTTGTATAAATAAATATTAAAATTTTATTATTATTTAATAATTTAAAAACAAAATTGTTCATTCATTTCATTATTAAACATCAATAATGAATGCACTTAAGTTACTATTTCTCGCTTTTATTTTCTTTTTTCCTAATCAATAGTGCTTATTTTTTCCTGCAGAGATTTGTTATATAAATGTTTTAAAAAGTCATGATTTGAAGAAGTAAAAAAAGAAAAAGATTGGCTATGTAAGGGAAAATAGACATTTTAAAAATTTAGGATAAAAAAAAAAAGAAAATGTCTACTATTCAATTTGGGAAAATGTTAATTTTAACGTAAATTTGAGAATGTAAATAATTTTTGAGCAACTTGCACAAATTTATAACTATAGAAGCTAATTGCTTTCTCTCTTACAACTTTAGAATATTACATAAAATTTTATGAAAAGGTAGGCGGATATTAGAGAGCCAAATATATTGTGATTTCTGATACATGACCAACTAATGTTGAAAATTTGAATTAATCAAAACCTTTAATATAAGGCGAAAATCAAGTAAAATATTTGTGTTTGATTAATTTCATTTTATTACTCTTTAGAATAAGTTCGTTAATTTCATTAATATAAGACATATATATATATATATATATATATATATATATCTTGGTAATGTAATTTGATTAATTTTATTTTATTATTATTGTAATAATAATAATTATTATTATTTAAATATTAAATTCATTAATCTGATGTATCTATTATCAATTTGATGTATCCAACAAAGTAAACACTTAGATACATGTGTATACAACTGTGCACGCGCGCGCATAGACACACACACACACATATATATACTAGGTTAACCGCACGTGCCTCACACGTATAATTTTTGATTGTTTAACATTAGAAGATTCTGTCTATTACGAAATTTTTAATGAAGTGCAAAAAATTCAAATCACTTCTCAAACATTTTACACAATTTAATCTAATAATGTAATAACATATATTTTATGATAAGCATATATATATTTTACCACCAGAAGTTTCATGCAGTATCTTTTTTTCTTATTGCTAGAGGCTAAGAGAAATACATCAATTTAAACCATATTTATAGTACGATTATTTGTTAATTATATTTAAATTCTTTTCTTATTTATAGTTAAATCTTTAGAAATTCTTTGATTACATACTTCTTACTTGCTTAAAATTTTTAAAAATTGTGTGCTTCTTACATTTTTTTTATTCCGACACTTTCATATTTATTTTTAGATTTTTTGAATCTTCATAAAATCAATTTTAATTTATTTAGAATTCTTAAATTAATGAAAACTATATTAGTTGTCATTAATTCTGATGACTTCTAACAAGGAAAGATTTTACTATAAATATTTAATTAATTTTTAAATCTTAAATATTAAAAAAATAGTGAAAAGATGATTTTGTCTAAATTAGAGATTTTTAATGAAGGGCAAAAGGTTCAAACAATATTTTTAAGATCCTTCGTACTTTTAATATATTATAGATATATCATGAACACATCCTAACTTCTTAAATACATAAAAATTGATGGACTTTAAAATCGGATGGATACAAATACATTCATACGTATCGTCAACACATACTAACCTATTTTATTATATTTTATTTTTTATATAGAAAAATGAGTTAAATGACGGTAAGGGTAAAAATGTCATTTCAACAACTCTTAATTTATATTTGTGACTATTCTCAAAATTATTTTGTGAAATTATATATTGGATATGTTGTTGTATCAATTAAAACTTAACATTATTTTAATAATTAATAATATTGTAAAAGTAACAATTTATGTGCAAAAAATAATGAAGAAAGAAGTACAAGAACCATGTAATTAAAAGATCTACCAAAGGAAATAAAGAAATTAGGAACACTGTTGAAAATTCATTAAATATACTATGTGATTTTTTACTTTCTTGAAAAAAGTATATCTCACGTATAATTCAATTCAGTCTAACAAATAAAATTATATTTTAATCATAATAAATTTATATCATTATGCGATATAGAAAAGCAAAAAAATTTAGATTCTTAGTGCTTTAGAATATTAAGAAATGAATGTTCTCATAATAGATACCAACAATACTAGAAAATATTTGAGAGTTTGGTAACTTTATTTTATTTATGCTAAAATTTTAATTGATACCAGTAGAATATTGATCAAAATGCAATATCATATTTTTATATTAAACTTTTATGGGCCCTTCATTATCTAGTTTCTACTATATATAAAGGAGAGTTGAGCACGACCAAGGGCAAACTTGTAATTATACTCATTATCAAGGGCAAAAGGTCTTTAACTTGAAAATATCTCTTTCTTCACTCTTTTTTTCAAGCTTCTTGATATAAAATAAAAATACCTTACAAACATGCTATTTGTATATCGCTATACATCTTAATGCTATATTATAACACATTATATTTTTACCTAGGTTATTATGTTCTGTGATCTTCTTTATTAGTTAACTTTCTTATTTCTCCCTTGAAATATCAAGACATAAGTTTTTCCCAAATTGATTCCTACTATTTCAAGAATATAAATATTCTTAATTTTTCATTTGAACAAATTCCTATTTTGAACATAAATTTTTATTACTATATATAAGGGGGAATCAGGAATGTAACTTTTTGGTAGTCCTTAGTTATTCTAACTATGTCTTACCAACTAAAAAACTTTATTTTAAAGGAGAAGTTAGCTTTTTGGTAGTCCTTAGTTACATTTCAAGTATGTCTTACCAACTAAAAAACTTTCTCTTAAAATATTGTCCTTATATTTATCTTTTATTACTTTCTACACTACATAAAAGTTAAAGAATTTTCTAGACCTTTTTGGTAAATACATGATCTCTTAAACTAACTTTTTGAAAGTGATGTCACATGTACTATTTTAAATAAATTTAAATTTATAATTTGAATCCCCTTTCACGAAATATTAGATTGTTCATGTAGAACTAAAATTATTTTATATTTTTATGTGGTAAATGCTGAAATTTTTTCTTCATGTATTTATTTTCTTACATTTTAAACTTTCTAAGTATAAATTTTGACTCTGCCAAAATTTTTAATACTCCAAACTTTTAATATTTGACTTTTTTGCTCAAGAATCTCCTTTCACGAAATACTAGATTGATTATATAGAATTAAAATTATTTTATATTTTTATGTGGTAAATGTTGAAAATATTTTTATGTGAATGTTGAAGTTTTTTCTTCATATATTTATTTTTTTATATTTTAAACTTTCTAAGTGAAAATTCTGATTCCATCAAAAAAATTTAATACTCCAAGCTTTTAATATTTTAATTTTTTGTTCAGAAAATACTATCACGCATGAACTTGGTGGGTTAAAATTTAAAGTTGTTAACCTATTTAAAGATATTTTTTTATTCATTATCAAATAAGTTTACAAAACAAATCATTAAATCAGTCTGTTAGTGTTTTTACTAGAAATAAAAAAGAATCACATATATAATATTCATATAAGGCTTCAAACACACAATTTTTATATTTACTTATGAATTGTAGCTGTAATCACAATTGATGTGCATGTCAACTCGCGAAACAAATATTTAAAAGAAAAACTTTCTTAAAAAAATTAAAGTGCATTAAATGATCAAAGTAAAGAAATTTTACTATATTATATAAATATAATTATATGCAAGCTTTCATAAAAATTGAGATTTGTAATCTTAAAAATAAGATATATAATACGCCATTCATTTCTTTTTATTTGCTTCATTTGGGATGTGCTTGTATTCCTAAATATTTACTACTTTAATCTTGCAAATAGTTTGAATAAAATGTTCCTATTATGCCCTTGTTCAATAAATGTAGCCATTATTGATTTGGAAAGAGGTATAAAATTTAATTAGGAGTATATTAGTGGAATTACTTTTAATTTTATAGGAGTAAGAGATTAAGGTGTGTGTCCAACCCAAATAGAGCAAATAAAAAGGAATGAAGAGAGTACGATATAATAGATAAATTAACCTTCTTGTAAAATAACTTTAAAATAATATTAAATAATATATTTTTTTAATCCCTTTATTGAAAAAATTTAACTCCACCAATATTCATTTGATTTGTGCTCTATTTTTTTATAGATAATTTTCAACTATCAATTATGTATCTTTAGTTATTTTATATTATTTCATTATGAAAATGAATGTATGATATGTTTATATGGATAAGAACAATCTCTTATCTCCTTAATATAAATACACTATTTACTTTTATTTGTATAGTATATTAGGTAAAAGAATCATATTTTAATAAAATATTGATCGTAAGATTTTATAAAAAAACTGTTAATCTATTAACACTTATAATTTTAATTTATCCTCTTGTATAATTTTCAAATAAAATTCAAAAATAAAAATATTAAAATTAATTATTTAATTCAAGAAAATATGTTTGACCTGATGTTAAAATAATCATTGATTTATATTTTTTATTTTAATTAGCGAAATTCAAATAAGTTGTAAGGTACTGTTTAATTTTATAAAAATAAAAAAATATTATTTTTTAAAGTGTGATCTTTATTATCATTTTCTATCATTTTATTTCAACATATTAATTTAATTTTTAATAAACTAATTAAACATCAATAAATATATTTAAAACGCTAATATTGGGCTCATAAAGCGGGCCTTCATTATCTGGTTTTATTTATTATATAGAATGGTGAGTTAGAGGACGAACAAGGGCAATATAGTCATTTCACACTAATACTCAATAAAATTTTAGAAGCCTCATCTCTTTGCTCTCTTTCACCATTTCTAGATATTTAAAGATTTTTGTTTAAGTTTATTAACATTATAAGTAGAATAATTTTTATGAATTTATTACAAAATCTAATGTTATCTTTTAAGATATTATTTAAGTATACATGTATTAAGTATATATGTATATTTAAGTTTTACTTATCTCTTATTCTTAATTGCCTAAATGGATAAACGAGTTTTGTCATTAATTAATATTTCTAAAGTATAATTTAATTACAATATAAATGGATGATTCTTTAGAAATTTATTATAAAATATACCTCTATTTTTATTAATTATATCAAAATATATCTATAAAACTATCACTCTATGATTTTTACTTGTATATATAAATATTAAAATTTTATTGTTATTAATAATTTCTTTTTAAAAAATTGTTCATTCATTTCACTATTAAACGTCAATAATGTATGCACTTAAGTTACTATTTCTCACTTTTCTTTTTATTTTTCCTAATCAATAGTGCTTATTTTTTCCTGCAAAGATTTGTTATATAAATGTTTTTTAAAAAAATCATGATTTGAAGAAGTAAAAAAGAAAAAGATTGGCTATGTAAGGGAAAACAGACATTTTAAAAAGTTAGGATAAAAGAGAGAAGATGTCTACTATTCAAATTGAGAAAATGTTAATTTTAAAGTAAATTTGAGAATGTAAATAATTTTTGAGCAACTTGCACGAATTTTATGACTATAGAGGCTAATTACTTTCTCTCTTACAACTT
The DNA here is from genome assembly GCF_002878395.1 of Capsicum annuum. NCBI lineage: Eukaryota > Viridiplantae > Streptophyta > Magnoliopsida > Solanales > Solanaceae > Capsicum > Capsicum annuum. Next base: position 207,016,948 of record NC_061114.1, read on the forward strand.
TAGAATATTACATAAAATTTTGTAAAAAGATAGGCGAATATTAGAGAGCCAAATATATTGTGATTTCTGATACATGACCAACTAATGTTGAAAATTTGAATTAATCAAATCCTTCAATATAAGGCGGGAATCAAGTAATATATCTGTGTTTGATTAATTTCATTTTTTTACCCTTTAGAATAAATTCATTAATTTCATTAATATAAGACAAAAACACACACACACACACACATACATACATACATACATACATATATATATATATATATATATATATATATATGTATGTA
>NC_061114.1:207017337-207037624 GCF_002878395.1 Capsicum annuum
TCTATTATCAATTTGATGAATCCAACAAAGTAAACACTTAGATACACGTGTATGCAACTGCGCACATATACATTCATATATATATATCATGAACATGTCCTACCTCTTAGATGCATAAAAATTGATGAACTTTAAAATTGGATGGATACAAATACATTCATACGTATCGTGAACACATACTAACCTATTTTCATTATATTTTATTTTATTTTATATAGAAAAATGAATTAAATGACGATCAAGGGTAAAAATGTCATTTCAGTAATTTTTTAATTTATATTTGTGACTATTCTCAAAAATATTTTGTGAAATTATAGATTGTTATATATTGTTGTATCAATTAAAACTTAACATTATTTTAATAATTAATAATATTATATAAGTAATAATTTGTGTGCAAAAAATAATGAAGAAAGAAGTACAAGAACCATGTACTTAAAAGATCTTTCAAAGGAAATAAAGGAATTAGGAACACTGTTAAAAATTTATTAAAGATACTATGTGATTTTTGACTTCCTTGAGTAAGGTATATTTCACGTATAATTCAATTCAATCTAACAAATAAAATTATATTTTAAATCATCATAAATTTATATCATTAAGCGATATAGAAAAGCAAAAAATGTTAATCCTTAGTGCTTTAGAATATTAAGAAATGAATGTTCTCATAATAGATACCAACAATACTTGAAAATATTTGTGAGTTAGGTAACTTTATTTTATTTATGCCAAAATTTTAATTGGTACCAGTAGAATATTGATCAAAATGCAATATCATATTTTTATATTAATTTTTTTTGTATATACAAAACGGGCCTTAAAATTATCTAGTAACTAGGATAAAATTGATAAAAAAAAGGTAAATTATCCATTAATTTTTCAAACTGAATAAGTATTTTTAGATATCTATTTTTGATATAGTGAATAAGTAAAAATGAACGGGGAAAGTAACATGTATGTCAAGTCAACAATGGACATGTACTATTAGATGGACGGAGTAGAATGTTTAATAATTTTTTTTTATCACTCTCCTCGGTTCATTTTTATTTGTCATATTTTAACTTGTTACATTCATTAAGAAAATTATTATTGATGTGACTATTTTAACATACTACCTATATTAATTGATGTTTAGTATTATGTCTTGAAAATAATTTAAAAAAATAAGCAACTAAAATTAATGATAAAATAAAGTATTTTTTTTCTTAATATATATCATAAGTGGAAAGTAAAAATAAAAATTCATTCTAGAAAAAAGTGATAAGTGAAAATGAATGAAGGGAGTACTTGTCATATTTGAATTTAGCACATTAGAACATTATTTTATTATTTTAATTTTTTTTGGTCATGAGATTTTTTTTTTAATAGTTATTTCACTTTAGCGAAAAGAGTAGTCTTTGGCCATAAGAATTCTAAATACATTTTGAAATGTATTTAAAAAAAGTAAAAACAAGTAAAATTTATTTTCACTTTATTCACTCTTACTTTTCTCACAAAATTTTAAAAACAACTTCAATTTATATTCATCATGAAACATAACTCCAACTCCCATTTCAACTCTAGCTCTAAGAATTCTAAGAATAATAATGATAGACATGACTTTTTAGTACAATATCCCTATGAATTAATACTTAATATTAAATCTTAAAAAATACTCACTTTGTTCCTAAAGTGATCGTCCTTACCTAATATATATATTTTTAACACTTTCTCATTTCATTTTTGTTGACCATCTTTCTAAAAATATTTATTTCAATTTAGTTGTCTCAATTATGAAATCAATAGAATTTTATCATATTTTTCTAATACTATCTCCGTCATTAATTTACTACGTAAAGTGTATACACGTTTTTCAAAGTATGATTAACAAGACTTATTTGGTTAAATCAATTTCTAATAAATATTTTCCTAAGGAGAGTGTCAAGTCAATAAGGGTCAACTATTTTAAAACGACGAGAGTACTTGAATTTCATAAAATCAAGATACAATTACTTATTTTTTTTTTCACATTTATCCTTAATCATAAATAAGGAGAGATATCAATATAGTGAAAAAAAAATAAGTATTAAATAGAAAAGAGAAATTTAGTCAATTTAACATATAGTTAATATTTTTCTTAAAGATGGTGACAATAAAAATGGTGACAACTATTTAGGAACAGAGGAAGTACTTGTCATTTCATGAAATCAAAAGATAATTACTTACATTTTTTTTCCCACTTTTATCCTTCATAAAAAATATAGAGAAATATCAATATAATGCAAAAATAAAAATAAAATTAAATCGATAGGAGTAATTAATAAAGATAATTTAGTCAATTTAATATGTAGTTAATAGTTTTCTTTTGAGAAGTGCAAACATAAATGGTGACAAGTATTTAGGAACGGAGAAAGTAGTTTGGATATAAATAATTAATGCTAAGAAAAAAATATGAAAGGAAAAATAATTGTTGTTTCTTGATAAATTTAAAGTGAAAAGTGAGAAAATTTATTTTTAGGGTAATGGACAAACAAAAGTGACCTAAAAAAGTATCATTTTAAAATATATTACTTTTACTTATTTATTGTGCTAAAAATAAATGTCAATTTTATTAAATGCTTGTTCATTTTAGAAAAACAATCACTTCCTAATTCCCCTTATTATTAAATACTAGTTTATGTATCCGTGCGTTGAGCAAAAAATTAGATGAAATATAAAAATATTCTTTTACATGAAAAATAAGATAGTCACAAAAGAGAATGCAACACATCCAATTTGGTTATATTCATTGGGTCATTTTATATGTATGGACATTAGTACACTTCATAATAATTATGATTTGGTCATATTCATTGGGTCATTTTATTGTATGGACACTATTGCTCTTCGTAATATTTATGTGCATGATCGACGCACATTGTATCTTCAAATTAAAAAACAATCAAGATAGGATAAATAATTTATTTACTTAAATCTTCAAGCATAGCATGTAAATCACTTATATATATATCAAAACCTGTAAAAATATCTTATTTTTAATGATTTGAACATGATAAACTTCAGCCGTGAGACTAATCCTCCGTTCATACTGTCAGCGCACTAAGCAGTAGGGAATTGGCCACAGAGGTTTTTTTATTCATCAGAAGTGGGGATCGAACCCCCAACCTCTTGCTTAAGGGATGAGGTGCTGAACTACTACACCAACCCTTGTGATTATATTTGGGAATGTCAACCAAGTGGCCCTAATAGAAAATAAGATTATAAGAGTGAAGTAGAAGACCTTATAGAAACCTTCAATTTTAATCATTAATTTATGGGCCTTTAGAATGAAAATTAATCAAAAGCAGATGAGAATGGTACATACCTAAAGTCGAACTTCAAATAAATAGTTTTCTTCAAGATTCTTTAAAGTAAGTATCACTAAACATTACTTCTAAAAGAAAATAAGAGAACAAAAAAAATTACAATAATATGATTAACTTTTCAGTACAAATGAAATGCAAAATTTTCGCATCATAGAGTAATTAAAGTTCCGTTGACATCTAAAGTAGAATATTCCATCCAATAAACGGCAAAGGATTTTCAGAATTGGGTTCATTAAGAACTTCATCAATCCTACAAACGTGACTGAAAAAATTGAAGAAAACAAATATAGCTATAAAATCTCGATCTCTCACCAAATTGAATAACTTTTTTGGTACATTTATTATTATTCTATTTACCATTGTTGATATTTATACTATTTTTTTCAAGTGTTGGACCTAAAGGCACAAAATATTATTATGACTATTTTTATGTTACTGTCAAATAGTTATAAAGTAATATTATTTAAAATGGTATAATAATATACTAATAGTATCAAATAATTCTTTGGTATTCACTCTTTAATTTTTAATATTTCCTTTCTCACGCCAAATAACAAAGCACATTTCTTACTCATAAACAATTGCAAAAATTGAATGTGTTAGGTTGTATCTGCATTCCGACTCATGAACTTATATCATTCATAATCATCTTCATTTTCGTTGAAAATTTATTCATCCTTCATTCTGAAATTCTAATATGTCATGAAAAATACTTGAAAAACTTTAATAATGAAGAACAGAGTAAATATATTTTGAAAGTTGTATCACCATAATGATAAACATGATAAACTTCTAAATGTCAACATAGTTATTATAACGCCCCGAAACCTGATTTCGGAACGTCACACGGTGCTCAAGACTACGAGTAGCCTTAAGCTAACCCTGTCTGCATACTACTGAGCCTAAATCTCATAATAATGGAAGTACAGACATAAAAGTCATGCTAGAATGCAGAAACTGTCTGAAATATCTGAGAATAATGTCTGAAACATCAATACTGAATAATCTGAATCAAAACTAGCAGTCTGACAAGCCTTTACTACTAATAACTAGAGAGTCACTGGGACAAACCCCCAGCTAACTCCTACTGTCTGAAAAGAATGCTAAGTCTCATAAACTGATAAACTGCAAAATCTGAATGAATAAGTCCCCGAACTATGAGGACTCACCAACTGTCGGGTGTAGATGGAGATGCTCGAACTACTCACACTGCTGATACTGAGCACCTGAACCTACATTATGAGACAATGTAACACATAGACGTATATGTGGATCAGTACTTTGAGGATACACTGAGTATATGGGGGTGAAATGCATAAGTAAAAAAACCATTATCTTATCATCATCATTTATAAAATAATGCATGCCAAATGTAAATGACTCACATAAGCTGGAATAAAATACTGAAAATAATAATCATGAGAAGCAAATCATACTTTATAAACCTAGTGAGTCATAACATTTAGTTCTAAAAGCTGTACTTGTATTCTCTCTTTAAATCATACTGTCTAAGTGTAAAAAGGACTCACTCTAAAATCTAAAATCTGAAAGCTGAAATCTGAAGCTATTATCTTTCTGTAAAACATAATCCGAATAAATTTGTGAGCCTTTACACTTAGTTTTCTAAAAGCTTTTCTGTTATTCTTTTCTTTTCTTTTAGCTAGCAGGGAAGTTCTCTTAACCGACATAAACCATGTGAGCTACATGGAGTCCAACGTCTCGTCCTCCTAAGAAAGAAACCTCACGTTGGGGAGAGGTGTCATATTTTTAATAGGGAGTATAACCTACTTTTTATGTGATCGATCACAAGCTAAATCAGTCATTCATATAGAAATGGAAATAATCTCATAATCTTTACCTACGTTGGCACGTAGTTCTATGGAAGATAGGGCATGCTAATCCCACACTTTTCGCTCGGTGCTAAATATTACTCTCTCTTAAATCTGTATGCTCAAACCATTGGAAATCCACTTTTTTTTCTTTAAAACTAACATAAGGTTCATATGGAAAATCAGTTATGCATTTATCTGAGTAAATTTGTAAATAAAGCTAATCTAAGTTCTGTAAACTGTAATAATCTGTAAAGTGGAATTCCAAAGCTAAACCAATGATTGAAAAATTAAAGCTTTACTGAAAATCTGTAAATAATCTGCTCATAAGATGCTTAAAGCATCATCTTTCTTGAAATCATAATATTCAATCTTGGGATAATGACCCATGCATTAATCTCACGTCAAAACATCATAATAATCATGCTTGGTATTGAAAACAATAATAATTCATCTCAAAATCTGTAAATTACTGCAATAGGCATGAAAATATGAAAATAAATATGCATTTCATCTTCGAAATCTCTCAAAAACTCAAAATCTTGCAAATAACAATAATGGGTATGAACCCTAATTTAAAATTCATGTATAATCATTCAAAATCATGTGAATTTAAATAAAAGCTTGGTTTTAGGCACATGGATGGAAAAAGATCCTCATTCATAAACTCCACATACCTTGATAGATAATTAGATGAAGAAACTTGAGTTATTGATCCCTATTTGAGTTCTTGGAGATGAGTTCTTGATTATCTTGCCTTTGAAATCCTCAATTTTAAGTTTTCTTGGAGAATCAATGGAGGATTTTGATTTCTTGGAGAAGAAGCTTTGGAGTTCTAGGGTTTTGCTTGAGAGAAAGTTGATGAATAATGAACATAGTGGGCTTAGAATGGGTTTAATATTGTATTATTCACGAATTGGGGGCTTGAGAATTGACCAAAATGCCCTCTTTAAATTTCTAAACGGAACTGAAAACATAACATTTTTCCGAACTAGGTGGCCACCGCGACGCGCCACTATTGCGGTGGCTTACTGAAAAATAGACGAGTGGGAACTGGACATTCTCCGCGATGCATCACCATTGCAGTTCCTCTTTGAAATATCATTTTGGCCACTGGCGCGACGCGCCAATATCACGTTGGGCTACTGAAAATTGACAATTAGGAAATTGGCTTTCTCTGCGACGCGCTAATATCGCGTCAGTATACTGGAAGGATAATTAGGAATTTGGGCTTCTCCGCGATGCGAGGCTAGAGCGGAGGGCCATTGGAATTAACGATTGTCATTTTTCCCGCCTCCACGACGCGCCAAGTGCCCAGGTGGCACTCTATCAACTTAAAAATGTCATAACTCCTTCACCGAGTGTCGAAATTGGGCGAATTTGGTAGCGATGGAAAGCTTATTCAATTTCCCACACAATGGAAGGTCTAAATCTGGAAAATACCATATGAAATAAAAATTTATTCATCTTTGAAGCTCTTCCTTAATATTCTAAAAATGAATTTAAGCTAGGAAAAAGTACGAGTATTATAATATCTCACCCTTGGGAACATTCATCCTCGAATGTGTCTAGTTAAGCCGGAATTATATTATGCACAACTGAAATAAACTGAATGACTGAGTTTCAACATAATGAGCTTACTGAATTGATCTGAGAGTGCATGAATTTACATGAAGATAACTATATAGCTGAATCTGAGACTAGAAAAGAACTGAATGAAGGAAAATTATTACCTTTGGCTGAATGTGAGTTCGTGGAGAAAAGATGAGGATAATTGGTATGCATGTCTGCTTCTGCTTCCCAAGTAGCGCCCTCAACGGACTGATTTCGCCACAGAACTTTGACCAAGGGAACTTCTTTGTTCCTTAGTCTACGAATCTAACGATCAAGAATCTCTACTGGAACTTCTTCATAAGAAAGGCTATTCTGAATATCTGTACTTTTTAGAGGAACTACAACAGCTGAATCATCCACGCACTTCTTCAACAAGGACACATAGAATACTGGATGAACTGAGGATAAATCTGTGGCTAGCTCAAGCTCATACGCCACCTTCTTAACACGACTCAAAATATAGAAGGGGCCAACATAACGTGGACTAAGTTTCCCCTTCTTGCCAAATCTCTTCACCCCTTTCATGGGTGAAACTTTCAAATACACTAGATCATCAACCTCAAACTCAAGATCTCATTCTCATGTCTGCATAAGATTTCTGACGACTATGGGTTGTTTTCAACCTCTCTCTAATCAACTGAGCTTTCTCCATTACTTCAAACACTATTTTTGGCCCAATCAAAGTGGCCTCGCCCACTTCGAACCAACCAACTAGCGATCTATATCTTCACCCATAAAGAGCTTCAAACGGATCCATCTGAATACTAGCATGATAATTGTTATTATAAGCGAACTCAATCAACGACAAATACTTATCCCAACTACCTTTAAAATCAAGAACACAAGCTCTCAACATATCCTCTAAGGTCTGAATGGTCCTTTCTGCCTGACCATCTGTCTGTGGATGAAAAGCTAAACTAAGATGAACTTGGGTACTAAGAACCTTCTGAAAAGCTTTCCAAAACTGAGAGGTAAACTGAGTACCCCTATCAAAGATGATAGGCTAAAGAACTCCATCCAATCTAACCATCTCTTGGATATACAACTTAGCATAATCTTCAATCATATAAGACTTGTGAATTGGCAAGAAATGCACTGACTTAGTCAATCTTTCTACAATAAGCCAAATTGAATCGTGCTGACAACGCGAATAGGGTAAACCAGTCAAATCTATATTCACCTCTTCCCACTTCCAAATGGGAATACCAAACTCTTGTAATGAACCACCAGGTCTTTGGTGCTCTACCTTAACCTATTGTCAAGTTGCACACTTGGCCACAAACTCAGCTATATCTCTCTTCATACCACTCCACTAATAAATTTCCCATAAGTCGCGGTATATTTTGGTAGCATCGAGATGAATAGAATAACGCGCACCATGCGCCGCCACCATAATTCGCTGCCTCAAATCATCAACACATGGAACATACAATCTACTTTGGTACCTCAACACACCATCTCCCCCTTGGGAGAAAACCTCTACCTTTTGGTCTTTAACCGACTCCTTCAGTTTCGCCAAACTAGAATCCTTATCTTGATTCTCTTTCACTTCCGAAACTAGGAAAGATTCAGAACTACTCTGAACCCAAACATTTCCTTCAGCTGAATCAACCAACCTAACACCCAATCTAGCCAAATGATGAACTTCCCGAGCTAACTCTTTCTTATCATTATCCACATGAGCAACACTGCCCATAAACAATCTACTAAGGGCGTCTACCACTACATTGGCCTTGCCCGGATGATACAACATACTTATGTCATAATCGTTTAACAATTCTAACCACCTTCTCTAACGCAGATTCAACTCTCTCTAAGTAAACATGTATTGCAAGATTTTGTGATCCATGAACACATCAACATGCACCCCATACAAATAATGTCTCTAAATTATCAAAGTAAACACAACAACAGCTAACTTAAGGTCATGGGTTGGGTAGTTCTTTTCGTGAGGCTTAAGTTGTCTAGAGGCATAGGCTATGACCTTACCTCTCTGCATCAAAACACAACCCAAACTAACTCTGGAGGCATCACAATAAACCACAAAACCATCTGTACCATCAGGTAACTCTAACACTGGGGCTGAAGTGAGTCGAGTCTTCAACTCCTGAAAACTCTTCTCGCAGGAATCTGACCACTGAAACTTAACTTTATTTTAGGTCAATCTAGACATAGGAGATGCAATCAACGAGAAACCCTCAACAAAACGTCTATAATAGCCAGCTAGACCAAAGAAACTCCTAATGTCCAATGGAGAGATAGGTCTAGGCCAATCCTTACTGCTTCTGTCTTTTGAGGATCAACTCTAATAACCTTACTGGAAATGATATGACCAAGAAAAGATACTAATCTTAGCCAAAATTCGTATTTTCTAAATTTGGCGAACAACTGCTGATCTCTAAGAGTTTGTAACACAATTCTAAGATGGTCTGCATGATCATCTTCACTACGAGAGTAGACAAGAATATCATCGATAAAGACTATGACAAACATGTCCAGATATTATTTGAACACTCTGTTCATCAAGTTCATGAAGGCTGCTGAGGCATTGGTTAGTCCGAAGGACATAACTAGAAACTCAAAATGACCATAGTGGGTTCTGAATGCTGTCTTTAGAATATCACATTCCCTTACTTTAAGCTGATGATAGCTGGATCTAAGGTCTATCTTTGAGAAATAACTTGCACCTTGGAGTTAATCAAATAAGTTATCAATTCTAGGAAGAGGATATTTCTTTTTTACTGTGACTTTATTTAGCTAACGTTAGGCAATGCACATACGCAAAAAACCATCTTTCTTTAGCACGAATAGGACGAGAGCTCCCTATGGAAAAACACTAGGTCTTATGAAACCTTTATCTAAGACATATTTGAGTTTCTTTTTCAACTCCTTAAGCTCGGAGGGAGCCATACGAAATGAAGGGATAAAAATAGGCTGAGTATCAGGAAAAAGGTCAATACAAAATTCTATTTTCCTATCGGTTGGTACCCCTGGTAAATATTTGAGAAAGATATCAAGAAACTCATTAACTACACTAACTAATTGAACTGTTAGAGTCTCAGATGTAATGTCTTTAACTCGAACAAGATGATAGATACACCCTTTGGAAATTAACTTTCTGGCCTTTAGATAAGATATGAAATGACTCTTGGGAGACACTAAATTACCCAACCACTCAAAGACTGGCTCATCTGAAAACTAAAACTTCACCACTCGGGTGTGATAATCTATAGATGCATGACAAGAATGGAGCCAATCCATACCAAGAATAAGATCAAACTCAACCATATCTAACTCTATCAAGTCTGCTAACATGACTTTATGAAGGACAATAATAGGACACTTTTTATAGATTTGTTTAGCAACAACTGACTCGCCTACTGGAGTAGAAACCAAAAAGGGCTTAGGGAACTTTTCAAAACTTATCTCAAAATTTGATGCAACTAATAGGGTCATGTAAGAGAAACTCGAACCAGGGCATAACAACACATAAACATCAAAATAAAAGACATGAAGTATACCCGTAATAACATTTAGTGAATCCTTCTGCTCCTGACGGGAGGGTAAAGCATAAAACCAATTCTGGCGTTGACTGTCACCGGTATTGGATAATATGCCCCGATGAGGGACTGGGCGACCTGCAGGGGCTGGTGCACTAGAAGTTTGAGTCTGGGGTCGAACATTCCTGTTTCCCTGCTTAGCGTACGGACAATATCTAATACCATGACCCAACTTACAATAACCAAAACAACCCCTCTGGCCAACTAAACACTTAGCAGGATGAATCTTACTATACCTAGCACATGAAGGATAATTGGGCCTACCACCCACACTATTTTGGGATTTGTACATAAAAGGCTTACCCCACTGCTCCTGTCTACCCCTGGGAGTGGGAGCACTAGCTGAAGATGATGTTGGTATAGATGAACGATTCTAAAACTGCAAATAATTTCCTTCTTGAGATCTAGCCTGGCCATACTCAAACTTCCTTGTTCTAGCCTTCTTATTTCCCCTCTCTCGTTTCTTTAACTTATCTACTTCCATCTACTGAGCATGCATTATCAACCTAGCAAGATCCATGTCTCCAATAAGCATGGCAGTCCTACACTCCTTGACTACCAAACCAGATACTCCAGTGACAAACTTACTCATACTTGCCTTAGGATTAGCCATCATATCTGGGGCATACTTAGATAACTGATTGAACTTAAGGAAGTACTCCTTCACTGTCATAGAGCCTAGCCTCAAATTCACAAACTATTCTATCTTAGCTTTCCTCATCTTACGTAGGAAGAACCTGTCTAGAAAAATATCTTGAAACGCCTGCCAACTCATAAGAGTTGCATTCTCACTTCTACCATTCCTCCATATAACTACCCAATCATAAGCTACATGCTTCAATCTATAGGATGCTAATTCTACACTCTCCTTCTCAAAATATCACACGGTGCTCAAGACTATGAGTAGCCTTAAGCTAACCCTATCTGCATACTACTGAGCCTAAATCTCATAATAATGGAAGTATAGACATAAAAGTCATGCTAGAATGCAGAAACTGTCTGAAATATCTGAGAATAATGTCTGAAACATCAATACTAAATAATCAAAATCAAAACAAGCAGTCTGACAAGCCTCTACTACTAATAACTAGAGAGTCACTGGGACAAACCCCCAGCTAACTCCTACTATCTGAAAAGAATGCTAAATCTCATAAACTGATAAACTGTAAAATCTGAATGAATAAGTCCCCAAACTATGAGGACTCATCAACTGTTGGGTGTATATAGAGATGTTCGAACAACTTATGCTGTTGATACTTAGTTTTGTAAAAGCTTTTCTGTTATTCTTTTCTTTTCTTTTAGCTAGTAGGGAGGTTCTCTTAACCGACATAAATCATGTGAGCTATATGAAGTCCAACATCTCGTCTTCCTAAAAAGATACCACACGTTGGGGAGAGGTGTCATACTCTTGCTAGGGAGAATAACCTACTTTCCATGTGATCGATCACAAGCTAAATCAGTCATCCATATAAAAATGGTAATAATCTCATAATTTGTACCTAAGTTGGCTCGTAGTTCTGTGAAAGATAGGGCACGCTAATCATACACTGCCCACTCAGTGGTAAATACTACTCCCTCTTAAATCTATATGCTCAAACCATTGGAAATCTATTTTTTCTTTAAAACTAGCATAAGGGTTTATATGAAAAATCAGTTATTCATTTATCTGAGTAGATCTATAAATAAAGCTAAACTGAGTTCTATAAACTATAATAATCTGTAAAGTGGATTCCAAAGCTAAACCAATGATCGAAAGATCAAAGCTTTACTGCAAATCTGTAAATAATCTGCTCATAAGATGCTTAAAGCATCATCTTTCTTGAAATCATAATATTCAATCTTGGGATAATGATCCATGCATTAATATCATGTCAAGACATCATAATAATCATGCTTGATATTGAAAACAATGATAATTAATCTCAAAATTTATAAATTACTGCAACAGGCATGAAAATATGAAAATAGACATGCAATTCATCTTCAAAACCTCTCAAAAACTCAAAATCTTAAAAATAGCAATAATGAATATGAACCCTAATTTAAATTTCATGTATAATCATTCAAAATCATGTGAATTTGAAATAAAAGCTTGTTTTGGGCACAAGGATGGAAGAAGATCCTCGTTCATAAACCCACACACCTTGATAGATGATTAGATAAAAAGCTTGAGTTATTGATCCCTATTTGAGTTCTTGGGAATTAGTTCTTGATTATCTTTCCTTGGAAATTTTCAATTTTAAGCTTTCTTGGAGAATCAATGGAGGATTTTGATTTCTTGGAGAAGAAGTTTTGGAGTTCTAGGGTTTTGCTTGAGAGAAAGTTGATGGATAATGAGCATAGTAGGCTTAGAATAGGTTTAATCTTGTGTTATTCATGAATTGGGGGCTTGGGAATTGACCAAAATAACCTCTTTAAACCTCTAGATGGAACTGAAAACGTAACATTTTTCCAAACTGGGTGGCCAATGTGATGCACCACTATCGCGGTGGCTTACTGAAAAATGGATGAGTGGAAACTGGACATTCTTCATGATGCGCCACCATCGCGGTGCCCCTTTGAAATGCTATTTTGGCCACTGGCGCGACGCGCCAATATCTCGTTGAACTACTAGAAATAGACAATTGGAAAATTGGCCCTCTCCGCGATGCACCAATATCGTGTAGATCTACTGGAATGGTACAGTTGGGAATTTGGGCTTCTCCGCATTGCACCAAGTGCCCAGGTGGCACACTGTCAACTTAAAAACATCATAACTTCTTCACCGAGTGTGGGAATTGGGCGAATTTGGTATCGATGGAAAGCTTATTCAATTTCTTACATAATGGAAGGTCTAAATCTGAAAAATACCACATGAAATAAAAATGTATTCATCTTTGAAGATCTCTGTTAACATTCTAGGAACGAATTTAAGTTAGGAAAAAGTACGGGGTATTACAGTTATATTTCAAATTTAAAACTAAAATCGCTAAACATTAGTTGGATAAGTATAAATTTAATAAAGTAAAAAACATTAGATAAAAACTTGTGTTTTAGTTGCTAAAAAAGGATCCTCAAGGGCGTATTTTTTTTAATTATTTTCTGAAAAATTTATCTTGCTATAAAGAAGGATCCAAAACACGTGTTTTTAGTGAATCTTTTTACAAACTTTAAGAGTTCAAAACTGTCTACTTGTATTTGTGAGTTGTCCGGGGTAACTAATTTGTATAAACAACGTAAACTTTAAGTGTTTCCTACATAATTACCTTCTCTCCCAACTTTTATAGTAATTACATAAAATCTCATCTATGATACATTACTGTACGTTCTGATACATTATTTTATGATACATAAGTACGATATTAAATGTAGTTAAAATGAAAAGAAATGATAATTAAGCCAACTGTTGAGCAATTAACGTGCTTAACTGTAGGAACTAATGATTAAAATGCATACAATACGTAACAACATCATTTATTTTTGAAATTTGAAAATTCAATTCTTGTTTGTTTCATTATTTTATTTCAAAAAAAAAAATCTGTTCAATCAGCCATACTACTTTCCTCATGAATATTTTGATTTTGTTGAGACATTCTGAAATTTGACAAAATAAAATTATTTATGAGAATTACAGAAGTGATGGAATTATAGTTAGCGAAAGTGATTCGTATATGCAGTTGATTTTTGCCATTACTGCGGAGCTTGATATAGATGAATCAAAGAAAAATATTGATGTTAGATATATTGTTGCTGGAATGAAGAAAGAGAATTTGATGTTGAAACTGATAAATCGAATGAAGAAAGAGAGTTTGATATTGAAACTGGTGCAATGGTTCGAATACACTATCAACATCTCCATCTGTTGAGATTTTACAGTGTTTGAATGAATAAACTTCACTATGAACAATACAAAAGTAATAAAATTATTGTTGGAGAAAGTGTTTTATTTTTTAGATTGATTTCGACAATTGCAATCAAATTTGGTATTGATTAATCAAGAAAAAAAATCGACGCCAAATATGTTTTCAAAGAAAATTCATCGCCGAAGGTGATTTGGAACGACAATAAAGTAAAGCTTTATGTTGAGTTCCAGAATAATGATTCGAATTTGTAATGTAGCTCGAATGATGGTATGTTGGTGTTGTAATATGATACATTACTGCTTATAATAGTTCAATTGCATATGAAAAACAAATTTCATATATTTTTTAATATGTTTCATATGATACATTAGTTTCATATGTTTCATAAGTGACGATTAATAGAATAGTGTTGTTGGTTTGGATGGTAAACTTCTCATCATTTTTTTTAATACTATATTAGATTTTTAAAACCTATATGTTGATATCTAGTTTATGTATCATTTTCTGATATCGTATTTTTTTTTCTAATACATTTAGCTAGGGTTATTTGTTGGTTGATGTTCTTTGCTGTAGTAATATGATACATTAGTAGTTATGACAGTTTTAGTGTACATGAAAGCTAATATCATAGAGAACGATGAGTAGAATCGTGTTGTTGGTTATTACGATACATTACTAATTACATTTTTTAACAATGAATAGTATTTTTAAAATAAACATGTTAAAATTTTTTTGATGTTGAATATACTAATACTATAACTTATTTTCATTTATGTTGGTTTGATTTTGGTTTGACTAACATTGATAATGTTTGAACAATGTTAAATTGAATGAGTATTTATTTTTTAATGATTTAACATGTTCAATTTGTTTTATATTTATTTACTATTTAATCTTGTTTTTTAAGTAGTATATTACTTTACATAAGTTTATTTTTGTTGTTCAAATGAGTTTTATGCTATTTCATGAAAGGTGCACCATCTTAATGTGATTTTATTCATTAAATATGACTATGATACATCACTGTTTTCATCAAACAAATAACAATTATAAAATGATAAATAACTTTAGAAGAAATATGTAAACTTTTATATATTAAGATTTTAACTTATAGATTACAAACTTGTAAGTATCAATTACTAAGTGATCAAAATTGATATAATGTCAAAATTATGATACATCGTGCTGTGAAATATGATACATTGCTAGTATTTGTAGTAAAATTTACGATACATAATTTACATCTATGTATGTATTAGTTATCTGTTATAATAATATAGTTTGATATAATAATATAATACATGTATATTTTTATTTATGCAGTGTATAAGCAAAATATTTTGAAAAAATAAAATTAGTAGAAGAAACTTATTACATATAATGATACATTTCTAATTAATTCTTAATATTTCTAATACATTAATATGTTAAAGTAATTTGAAACCAAATAAAGTACTTGCTACATTTCAATTACTTGAACATTTTGAAGTACTATTCAACAATTTTATTCTCTATCTGTTAAATAGAATTGATCCAAATATTTGATAATAATTTGATCCAAAAAAACAACAACCGTATATAACTTAGTATTCAAAATAAAAATAATACTTGCGTCTAAGACAGTATACAAATACTGTTTAGAACATATCTGACAAAAATTTAGTATCTACTCTATGTCAACAATAGCAAGATCATTGGCCAGAGACATCATTGTCACTAACATATACTTATTCGCATTTTTGACTCCATAGTTTCTTAAGAATATTGTTTATCTCTTTCGATGATATTCAACATCAAAATATGATGGGGGAATTGACATTCAATCGCTAAGAAACTCACCAAAAGTTGCCACAAAGACTCCATAGTCCTTGAACATGAATAATTCTATAGTTAGAAAATGTTCAAAAATGACATTCAGTTTTACTCTTTGTACATAGATAAACTTGTGAAGAGATACTTACAAATTTTCACTAGCTTGCTATGCAATGTCTTCTACGTATTCAACATCAAATGGGTGTTGGTTCACAACACTGATGCCTTGGCTCATCTTATTAGAAATAATGTTATATATCATACCTATGTATCATACTAAGTATGTTGAATGTATCAGGTGTAAACGAACTCAAATCACATACAAATTTTAGTATGTATCATATAGAATATAATATCTCGACAAAATTAGATGTATCTATCATAATCAGTATATTAAATATATCAGGTATAAAAATGAACTAAAATCACATATAGGTTGAATTATGTTTCAGAAAGCATGCAATATCTTATTAATCTTAGATCTATGTACAGACACATTATATTAAAAGTATTAGGTGCAAAAAGAACAAAAATCACGCCTAAATTTTATGATGTATCAGAATAAACAGATATATACGAGTACAATATGGTCATCTGCAACACATCTCTATTATTGTCGAAATCCTCCATTTGAAGACTTGTTTATTCCTATGATACATTACGATTACGTTAACAAGAATAACATAATTATTTTGAATGTATCAGAGGCACAAAAATCATAAAGATCTATCACAATTAAAATATCTGTGAATTAAATTGATACTTATTTAGGTTAGACCTATGTATCAATAATAGCCAAATCATTTACATATGTTTGTTTTTATATCCTGATACATAAATAGTATGGATTTGTACGAAGGAGAATTGCCAGATACATATAATTCATACCTTTGATAATTTTTTTTAACTTGCTTTCTTTTCCTCTTCGCAGATGCAACAATATGCTTTTTATTACTACTATCAACAATCTCCCATAGTTTCTTCATCATATTCTGATAGTAACGATAATTCGATCTATTTTCACAAAAAATCACTGTCATTGTAATCAAAACAATCAGACACAAATTTAACAACAACTTCAATTGAAATTTTAAGATCTAATTGAGTAATACCAACGCTAAAGAATGGTCCTTCATTAATTAGTAATCTTAAAATGTTGAAAAGAAGAAAATCGATAATAGATTGACTTCAATTTTGTAACTATTAAACTTAAAAAAATTATGAAAACAAACTTACCTCCAATAAATTTTGAAGAAGAAAGTTAATGGAGGTTGTAATTGGAAGTTGAAACTTGAATTTTGAAGTAGTGAATGATAACACGGTTGTAATTCAAAATTGCTCAATTAGTGAAAACGTCGGATACTTTCCCATGATTTTGGGTGAGTTTTGAGGAGCAGAAGGCGCAAAAATAAGGTGGGTTGTAATGTATCTGCAAATATTGGGGTTTTATTAGTTTGAAGGGATTTTTGTAATTAATTTAGTGGGATGAAATTTTAAGTAATAATGAAAAGTTAAGGTATGGTTTTAAGTAATTTATCCAAATAATTTTGCACAAAGGAATTATAATTTTACTTAGTTTCGTTTTTTTCCTTCTGATTTTCTCTTTTTGTCTTTTTTCTTACTTTTTGTATTTTTTTTAAAAATAAATGTTTATTTAAAAGTTATAAAAAAAATTCACGTATAGTTATCTGTTTCATGGAGTGTATGAGAATTTATAGTTTTTCAATTTGTTTGACTTAGTATTTGTTTTGAAAATGTAATTTTTGATGAATTAGCATATGTTTTAATTTTTTTAAATAAAAATTTTATTATGATGACACTTGTCACTTTTGCCTCTCCTATTATATATATATATATATATATATATATATATATATATCTCAAACACCAAATCTATATTTATACCTATATCTATCTATACTACCTTAAAAACATGAATTCTAAAAGTTTAAAATAAAATTACATAATTGCCCCCACTTCATTTAGTTGAAATGAAATTATTTAAGTTTCCAAAAATATCCCAACCCATTTTATTTGAATTAAATTTCACAACCCTACATATATGCTGCAATTTTCCGCAAAGACACCAACGAACACTTCACAACAGATACAATACTGTTGGGTTATTGAGTTTTTTTCCCTTCATATGTGAATAAATGAAGCCCAATTTGGACGAATCCACTTTTGACCATAGGCCCATTACTATGGGGAATATATATTGATCTGTTTAGGTCTTATTCACCATCACAAAAAAGAGAGTTTTCAGCAGCCAAAGAGAGAAAAACAAAGTTGATTTTCACACCTAAATTTCAGCCACAGCTGTCAACTTCAAATTACTATTTTCACTTTGTTTCTTGTCCGATTGAGCTGATTTTTGGAATTCTTGTTCCTCTCACCTTAATCTTTGATTAGGAACTGACGGAGCTTGATTTGGTAGCCTGTAGCTCCTGTTCTTTATTTTCAAACAGTAGCTGCATTTTTGGTGCTTTCACTCCTTTATTTCTCTAGTGTTTGGTGCTGTGGTTTATGTATTATTTCTTGTTGTTTGGCACTTATTGTTTGGCCATTTTGGAAGACAATATTGTAACTCTTTTGTGATTATAGTGGAGGTTTTGGTCTCGTATTTTTTTACTCTTCACACTAAAGGGTTTTCCACGTAAATCTTATGTCTCATGTGATTGCCTTTATTCTTATCTGGTTTTATTTGGTTGATTTTTTTGCTGTATATTACTCTATTTTGCTTGGGTTTATCTGTCTTCTCTTGGTTCAAGTTGAAAGGGAAAGTTTAGTCTTGGGTATTTTCGCTGTTACCCTGTCGGGCTCTTTGATTGTGTGCCCATCTTTCCCAACAAGTAGTATCAGAGAGTTGGTTGTTGTTGATTGTTGATTTGAATGATGGAGGAAAATATGAGCAAGATGGTGTGTTTGAATGGTAGTAACTATCATACTTGGAAAGGCAAAATAAAGGATCTTCTATTTGTCAAGAAATGCATCTACCTGTGTTTGCATCTACTAAACCTGAATCCATGACAGATGAGGCTTGAGAATTTGAGAACTTACAGGTTTGTGGCTATATCAGACAATGGGTTAAGATAATGTTAGAAATCATATTGTGCATGAGACACATGCTAGAAGTTTATGGGACAAGCTCGAGACACTTTATGCTTCGAAGACTGGCAATAACAAGTTATTCCTGCTTAAGCAATTGATGAATATTAGGTATAAAGAGGGTAGTCCTATTTATAATCATATTAATGATTTTCAGGGTGTCCTTGACTAGCTGTCCGGAATGGGTGTAAAGTTTGATGAAGAAATTCAGGGACTTTGGCTTCTTAATACTCTGCCTGACTCTTGGAAAACTATTCGAGTTTTTTTGACTAATTCTGCTCCCAGTGGTATTGTAACTATGGAATATATTAAGAGTGGTGTCTTGAATGAGGAGATGAGAAGAAGATCTCAGGCCTCATCTTCTTCATCTTCACACTCTGATGATTTGGTTACTGAAGAAAGGGGAAGAAATAAGTTCAAAGATTCAAATAATAGAGATAAAAGTTGAAGCAAGTCAAGGTCCAAATTCAAGAATGTTCATATGACTATTGTAACAAAAAGGGGCATATCATGAAATATTATTACAAGCATAAGAGAGATATGAGATGGCAAAAGAAAGAAGGCGATAATGAAAATCGTGTTGCTGTTGTTGCTAATGATGATCTTCTTGTTGCTTGTGGTGAGAATGCCATTAATCTTGTTTGCGATGAGTCTAGCTGGTTTGTGGATTCTGGTGCTAATTTTCATGTTACACCAAAGAAGGAATTATTTTCTTCTTATACCCCAGGTAATTTTGGAATATTGAAAATGGGAAGTAATGATGAAGTTAAAGTACTTGGCATTGGCACTATTTTTTTGGAAAGTAACAATGGTTCCAAACTAGTTCTCAATAATGTCAAGCATTCTCTAGATGTTCAATTGAATTTGATTTCTGTAGGGAACCTTGATGATGAGGGTTATGTTAACACCCTTGGTGTTGGCCAGCGAAAGCTTACTAGAGGTTCGATGATTGTGGCTCGAGGTGACAAGTTGTCTAACTTGTACGTATTTCAGGGCTCTACTTCTAGAGCCTTGATAAACTTGGTGGAGAATGATACTTCATCAGAGTTGTGGCATAGAAGGTTGAGTCATATGAGTGAGAAGGGGATTGATAGTTTGGCTAAGAAAAATTTGCTTTTAGGAGTGAAACAAGCAAAGTTGAAGAAGTGTGTTCATTGCTTAGCCGGTAAACAGAAAAG
>NC_061114.1:207037724-207063249 GCF_002878395.1 Capsicum annuum
TTGAATTTGATTTCTGTAGGGAACCTTGATGATGAGGGTTATGTTAAAACCCTTGGTGTTGGCCAGTAAAAGCTTACTAGAGGTTCGATGATTGTGGCTCGAGGTGACAAGTTGTCTAACTTGTACGTATTTCAGGGCTCTACTTCTAGAGGCTTGATAAACTTGGTGGAGAATGATACTTCATCAGAGTTGTGGCATAGAAGGTTGAGTCATATGAGTGAGAAGGGGATTGATAGTTTGGCTAAGAAAAATTTGCTTTTAGGAGTGAAACAAGCAAAGTTGAAGAAGTGTGTTCATTGCTTAGCCGGTAAACAGAAAAGAGTTTCTTTTCAGAGTCATCCGCCTTCAAGAAAGCTTGATTTGCTGGAGTTGGTGCATTCTGATTTGTGTGGTCCTTTTAAAGTAAGGTCTCATGGTGGTGCACTTTACTTTGTGACTTTTATTGATGATCATTCTCGCAAACTCTGGGTATTTCCTTTAAAGTTCAAGGATCAAGTACTTGATGTGTT
Organism: Capsicum annuum; assembly: GCF_002878395.1. Lineage (NCBI taxonomy): Eukaryota > Viridiplantae > Streptophyta > Magnoliopsida > Solanales > Solanaceae > Capsicum > Capsicum annuum. Next base: position 207,038,234 of record NC_061114.1, read on the forward strand.
CAAAGATTTTCAGGTTTTGGTTGAAAGACAGACATGAAAGAAATTGAAATGCATCCGTTCAGATAATGGTGGTGAGTATATTGGTCCTTTTGATAGATATTGCAAAGAGCAGGGTATTCGGCATCAAAAAAATCCTCCAAAAACTCCTCAGTTGAATGGTTTAGCAGAGAGGATGAACAAAACTCTAGTTGAGAGGGTTAGATGTATGCTTTCAGATGCTAAGCTGCCAGATTCCTTTTTGGGAAAAAACACTTAATACTGCTGCTTATGTTATCAATTTATCTCCTACTGTTGCTTTGGATGGTGATGTCCCTAACAGAGTTTGGTCTGGTAAGAATGTTTATTATGATCATCTTAGAGTCTTTAGGTGTAAAGCTTTTGTGCATGTTTCTAAGAATGAAAGGTCAAAGTTGGATGTTAAAACTAGGTAGTGTATATTCATTGGTTATGGTCGAGATGAATTTGGCTATCGTTTCTATGATCCAGTTGAGAAGAAACTTGTTAGAAGCCGTGATGTTGTGTTTTTTGAAGACCAAACAATTGAAGATTTTGACAAAGCTGAGAAGGTTGATTCTCAGAGTAGTGAACGTCTAGTTGATGTTGATCTAGTTTCTTTGACTACTACTCTCGAAGAAAATCTTCATGATGATGAAAATCAAGTTGATAATAAAGATGATGATTATTTTCAGAATGACCAGCAAGAAGTTGTTGATGCTCTAGTGCAAGTTGATATGGTTGATCAGCAACCAGTTGTTGATGCTCCAGAGAGTTTTCTCAGACGATCTATAAGAGAGAGAATACCTTCATCTCGTTATTCTTCCAGTGAGTATGTACTCTTGACTGACGGGGGAGAACCTGAGATTCTTGATGAGGCCATGGAAAGTGAAGAAAAAGAAAAGTGATTTGATGCTATGGAAGATGAAATTAAATCTTTGCAAGATAATCATACCTTTGATTTGGTTAAGCTGCCTAAAGACAGAAAAGCTTTGAAAAACAGGTGAATTTTTCGGGTGAAGCATGAAGATGGTAATCTAATTCCATGGTACAAAGCTAGATTGGTTGTGAAGGGATTTAACCAGAAAAAGAGAGTTGATTTTTATGAGATATTTTCTCCGATTGTGAAGATGTCATCCATTCATGTGGTTCTAGGCTTAGCTGTAAGTCTAGATTTAGAGGTTGAGCCAATGAATGTTAAAACTGCTCTTCTCCATGGTGACTTAGATGAAGAAATTTATATAGAGATACCCAAAGGTTTTGAAGTCAAGGGAAAAGAGAATTATATTTGCAAATTGAAGAAGAGCTTGTATGGTTTGAAACAAGCTCTTAGGCAGTGGTACAGGAAGTTTTGTTCCTTTATGAGTCAGCAGGGCTTCAAGAAGACTACTTCAGACCATTGTATTTTTGTGCAAAAATTCTCTGATGGTGACTTTATTATTGTGTTGCTTTATGTTGATGACATGCTTGTTGTTGGTCATAATGTTTGCAGGATTCAAAAGTTGAAGAAAGAGTTTAGTAAGTCTTTTTCTATGAAAAACTTAGGACCAGCAAAGCAGATTCTTGGCTTGCAGATTGTTCATGACTGAAAGGCTAAGAAGTTGTGGTTATCACAAGAGAAGTATATTCAGAAAGTACTTCGAAGGTTTAACATGGACACGTCTAAGGTTGTCAGTACACCTTTAGCTATGTACTTTAATTTGAGCACAAAGCAGTTTCCTTCCAGTGATGATAAGAAGGAAGATATGAAGAAAGTTCCTTATGCTTCAGCTATTGGTAGTTTGATGTATGCAATGGTTTGCACAAGACCGAATATTGCTCATGCTGTTGGTGTTGTTAGTCATTTTCTTTCTAATCCGGGAAGAGAATATTGGAATCCTGTGAAGTGGATTATGAAATATCTTTGTGGCACTTCTAGTCTGAGTTTGTATTTTGGTATAGGGAAGCCTATTCTTTGTGGTTATACTGATTCAGATATGATCGGTGATGTTGATACTCACAAGTCTACTTCAGGGTATTTGGTTACTTTTACAGGGGGAGCTGTGTCTTGGCAATCTAGGTTACAAAAAAATGTTGCCCTATCTACTACAGAAGCTGAGCTTATTGCTGCCATTGAAGCTTGTAAAGAATTGCTTTGGATGAAGAGATTCTTGGGGGAACTTGATTGTGCTCAAGAGAGGTATGTGCTTCATTGCGACAGTCAAAGTGTCATACATCTTGGCAAGAATTCGACATTTCATGGTTGGCCTAAACACATTGATGTGAGATACCATTGGATTCGAGATGTGTTGGATTCTAAGTTGCTTGAACTTGAGAAAATTCATACGGATGATAATAGTTCCGACATGATAACTAAAGTTTTGCCAAGAGGGAAGTTTGAAGATTGTTGTATGATCGTTGGGATGGTGGTCTCCTCCACATAGTCGGGAGGGGGAGAATTGTTGGGTTATTAGGTCTTTTTCCCTTCTTATGTGGATAAATGAAGCCCAATTTAGATGAACCCACTTTTTCCCATAGGAACATTACTATGGGGCATATATATTGATCTTTTTAGATCTTATTCACCATCACAAAAAAGAGAGTTTTCAGCAGCCAAAGAGAGAAAAATAAAGCTGATTTTCGCACCTAAATTTCAGCCATAGCTGTCAACTTCAAATTGCGATTCCTGCTTCGTTTCTTGTCCAATGGAGCTGATTTTTGGACTTCTTGTTCCTTTAATCTCCATATTTTATTAGGAACTGATGGATCTTGGTTTGGTGGCCTGTAGCTCCTGTTCTTCATTTCTGAACAGTAGCTGCATTTTTTGTGTTTTCACTCCTTTATTTCTCTAGTGTTTGATGCTGTGGTTTATGTATTATTTATTGTTGTTTGACACTTGTTTTATGGCCATTTTGGAAGACAATATTGTAAATCTTTGGTGATTATAGTGGAGTTTTTGTTCCCGTGATTTTTTACTCTTCACACTGAAGGGTTTTCCACGTAAATCTTGTCTCTCGTGTAATTGCCTTTATTCTTATCTTGTTTTATTTGGTTGATTTGTTTGTTGTATATTACTCTATTTTGCTTGAGTTTATTTGTCTCTTCTTGGTTCAAGTTGAAAGAGAAAGTTTAGTCTTGGGTATTTTTCGCTGCTACCCTGTCGGGCTCTTTGATTGTGTGCCTGTATTTCCTAACAAATACTACCCCCACAGATGCCTCAAGAACAAGTTCCTTAATATTTGCACGTTTAGTCTCTCCAAGAATCGAAATCACAATGGCATTGCCCCAATGATTGTCTAGCTTCTCTATTCAACAAACATGTATTGCCCTATTATTTATCAATCACCAATGTTTTGCAATTAATCATCTACTTCACACAATTTATTTACACCATTGTAGTTCTTTTTTTTATTATAGAATTCTTCCATTGTCACTATTCCGTCAATCTAAATCCATTGCTAAAGTCGGGTCAAATCATTGGCGAAATTGTCTGCCAAGAATTCTTAATGTAAGTCCCTTTACATGAAATTGCTATAGTAAAATGGGAAAAGACTCAAATATGCCATCGAACTATTAAAAATTGCTCATTTATGCCATCCGTTAAAAGTTTGGCTCGTTTATTCCATCGCCATTTCAAAACAGGTTCATCCATGTCATTACTTGTTAATGGTGGTTTTTCAAAAACATCTTTGCCACGTGTTGTCTTACTAGAGGTGCACATCATTAATTAATTATGAAAAAAAGATCAAATATGCCATCAGTCTATCATAAATGGCTCATTTATGTCATCCGTTTAAAGGAATAATACATAAATATGACCCTAAACTTGACACCAAATTAGAACATTGACCTTAAACTTTGACAGTGCACAAGTACGCCCTTTAACTTTACAAAACCTAAACAAATAAATACTTCGATTTTGTAACTTTCACATGTGTACCTCACTTGCGCCTACGTAGATTAGTCATCCACTCAGATGCTGCCACCTAATAAAAAAGATACATTATAACTATAACCTTTAACTTTGTCAGTGCACAAGTAGGGCCTTTAACTATACAAAAGCTGAAAAAAAAAACCTTTCAATTCTAACTATGATATGCATGGTTTTTGAGTGTATACACGCATTTTGCCACGTAGGATTGAAGTATTTATTTATTCAGGTTTTGTATAGTTAAAGGGCTACTTGTGTACTATCAAAATTTAAGGTCAATCTTATAATTTGGTGTCAATTTTAGGATCATATTTATGTATTATTCATCCGTTAAAATTTTAATAATTTTTCCTTAATTGAAAGGGAATAAGAGATGAAAATTTGTAGGATTTTCATCGGACTTCACATCTTCTAAATGAACCTTTTAATTTTCAGCAGACTTTAATGTTATTTTAGTGAAGGCCACCTTTAGTGAGTTATTTTTTATTTTTTTGAAGAAAAAAATCTAAAAAGTACATGTATTTGTGATGATGATATATTAAGTTTTTTCAACATCTCAAGTCTACTTGTATCTTTTTAATTAGGTGGCAGCATTTGGTTGGAGTACTAGTCCACGTAGGAGTGATTTTCACGCATATGTGTTGCAAGATTGAAGTGTTTTTTTCAGCTTCTGTATAGTTAAAGGGCCTACTCGTACATTGGCAAATTTAATATCTAAAATTTACGTGTATCTTTTTGATTAGGTGGCAACATTTGGTTGGAGTACTATTTCACGTAGGAGCATTGAGTTTCACGCATATGCGTTGCAAGATTGAAATATTTTTTTATTCAGATTTTGTACAGTTAAAGTGCCTACTTGAACACTGACAAAGTTAAAGGTCATAGTTATAATTTGATGTCAAGTTAAAGTTCTTATTTATGTATTATGTCTTTTGAAAAACCGCCTTAACAAATACTGGACATGTTTGCAATGAAGATGGCATAAACGAGATAAAGTTTTAATGGATGGCATAAATGAGCCATTTCTGATACTTCGATGGAAAATTTGAGCCTTTTCTCTTTGTTTTAATTAAAGATGTGGACCTCTAGAAAGACGACACATGACAAAGTTGTTTTTGAAAAACCAGCGGTAACAAGTAATGATATGGATGAACCTATTTTGTAATGATAATGACATAAATGAGCCAAACTTTTAATGAATTACATAATTGAGCCATTTCTGATAGTTGAATGACATATTTGAGACTTTTCCCTAGTAAAATTCATATCTTTTCACCCTTCCGATGCTCCTCATTTTATTTGATTTCACACTGTTATAATTATATCATAGAGTTCCTGCTGGTTTTGCAAAATTTCAATACATTTAAGAATTTAACTTATAAATGCTTTTATGGCTTTCCACTTTTCTACATATGTAATGATTTTTGTTGTTTACTAAATCACATATGTTTAAATCTGTTAATCTACTTGCGTATGTTCTAGTTTCCTATATTGTGCATTCTCCCCCCTCACTTTTTCATTCTAAGATGAACATCGACATTTCTCCAGCCAACCTTTCGATCCCAAAAAAATCATTAGGGTAATGCTTGTGCACGTCAACACAAACTTCATAGTGAGAAGGACTTGGAGGGTGTACTAGTAATTGGAAATATCTTCATAAGAGTCTGTTCTTTATGAATAATTAGAATTACTACACCATTTTACTTGAGTTAATTGTTTGAAAAATAAAAAATGGGAAATGTGGGAGCATGTGGCCATGTGCGGGTGCACATGCCATCAACGTATCTCAGCCTAAAACATTTCGTTTTGTGCAATGACCGACATGCGGCCGCATGTCACCATGTGCGAGCGCATACGGATCCACATATGGACCTGACATACCGAAATAGTTCAACTCTTCACGAAGCATTTCTTCTTTTCTAAAGCAATACCTTTTCGCTATAAATATCTAATTTTTTCTAAGGTATTAGCACAAAAATTTTGAAGTTAAAAGTACTCTTCTTCTTGAAAAACTCTAGTTTGATTTGATATCATCGAGTGCGTTCAAAATTCAGCGAATTTGAGGTACCGCCATTAATTGAAGTGCGGATACTGAGGGAAATAATTTCCTTAAGGACATACCATGAAATTGGTGGACTTGAATCTTTATTCTATCTTCACTTCATTATTGTTGTTTTGTTGGAGTCCCACATCGGTGGGTTAAAGGGTCCTTGGTCTCCTTATATGTTCTTGGGCAATCCTCTCCTTAGAATATATAAGGAGACCAAGGACCCTTTAACCCACCAATGTGGGACTCCAACATATCATGATAAAAAAATGGACCTTGGGCCTAACTCTACCCTCATGAGCTAGCTTTTGAGGAGACGATTTCTCAAGACCATATAAGGAGACCAAAGAGACGATTTCTCAAGACCATATAAGGAGACCAAAGACTCTTTAACCCATATCGGTGGGACTCCAACATACCATGATAAAGAAAGGAAAAAATACATATGTTAACATACCTAAGTACTAAATTACAAAAAATAGCAACACTTTTTCCTAATTACATTCTATAGCATCTGTAGTATTATTTTAAGTGGTCCCTATTTTTTGCCGCCTAAATTTTTACTGTGCTAAAATCCCCCTTTTCACTCCTCCTTCTTTATCTTTCCTTAATTTATTTTTTTCTTTTTTTTTCGCCATTAACCATCACTCTCGCCTCAATTTTATTGCCTTTTGTACGATTCTTGCACTATCTGTGATAAGGATTTGCTTCCCCTATTTCAGGTAATTATTAATCGCATATTGCATGTTAGCGGTTTATTTTTTTTTCTACTTTAATTCACCTGAAATTTAGTTTTTAAGGGTTTTGTGTTTTAATAAATGAACACACTGCAAAAACACCTACAAATAGTGGTATAAGGAATATGAAATTAGTGTCTGATGCGCCATCTTTTAGTCTTGGGTTAAGTCAAGAAGATTTAGTTACAGCTGTTTCAAATCCTTTACAGTTGAAGAAATCTGGGAGATTGAAAGAGATTAGGTCGAAGTTTCGTAACGACGAAGTGAAGATGATGGAAATTAAAAAAAATGGTTGAACAAAACTCCTTTTCCAAAGGAGCAAGAAACTAAAAAGCGGTACGAGAAACAAAGAAAATCTAACGGAATTGAAGACGATGTTGACAAATCTTATAATGAATCTAAAGAAATAGTGAGGAAGAGGTATTTTTTTTGTTTGTAAATGTATTTTTTTGTTTGGATTCAAGTATTTAATATGTATTTTCTGTTATGATGATATTTAGGGATTATGTGAAAATATATTGTTGAATTAACTATTCATGAATAGTATTTGGATATATATATTTCTAGTATAGTTGATATGTATTTTTAGTACAGCTGAATAATTTTGGGCTATATGTATTTTTAGTATAGTTGATATACATTTTGGAGTATTTGTATTTTTCAATGTTGGTTGTAGTTTTGATATGGTCAAAATACATATGCATGTTATTTTAGTTTAAATACCATAACAATGTATTGTCTATATGTATTTTTAGTACATTTGATATGTATTTTTCAGTGTTGGTTGCAGTTATGATTTGATCAAAATACATATGCATTTTAATCATCTAAAATATATATGCATGTTATATGTTTTTTTGGTCTGCTTGAATTTTGTTTACAGATTAAGAAGTGATAGTTTTATTTTGTATAGGTGATGCGGGACGAAATATTTATTGTCAGAAAACTTTTAAGATTTGCACCGTACATGTGCTCGTACAGTGACAATGATATTTATGGAAGCATACGTGCAGTTTTAAACAAGGAATAGTTTGAAAACTTTTGCGACAATAACACTTTTGGTTATTTTATGAAGAAAAAGCAGTGTGTAGTGCAAGCACAATTGTGCAGATGCGTTATGATGCTTGAGGTGAAAGGTAGTTCTTCTTCTGAGATTCTGATTTGTGCTCATGACACCTCTCTTAGTTTTACTCCCAGGGAATTTGCTATCATAACTGGATTGAGTTGTGTGTCTAATAGGTATGAATTTATTTTTAATGAGGGTGTACCAAATAGGATGATTGAAAAGTATTTCAATGGGGCATAAATTATATAGAAAAGGTAACTATTTCTATCATTCACGGAGAAAGTATAGGGGGAGAACAATGATGAGGATGCTGAGAAATTCGCAATTCTGTATTTTCTGCATTCATTTGTGTTGTCTAACATTGACACTGTTGTTATACCCCATCTTCATTTCGATTTGGTAGATAGTGAAAGATATAAGGATTTTTCATGGGGTTCTTTATCTTTTGAAGATCTGCACAGAAGTTTGAACAATCGGTTGAAAGCTGAGGGAAAATTTTATTTGATTCAGGGAATGCCACTGGATATTCAAGTGTGGCTATATGAGTGTTGTTCAAATGTCCCTCCAAAGATTGCATTGAAGGTTGATAATCAGATTCTTCGATTATTAAATTGGAAGACAATTGCACCTCGTCCGCGCTATGAGTTTTTGATGAATGCTATGTTCAAGGACAATGGCAAAGTTTGTTGTGAATAAATATATATGTATTGATATGTATTGTATAGTATACATATATTCTTTTTCATTTACAATTGTTTAACATATTCTTTAACATATTATTTAATATATTCGTAGGTTGTATTTAAGAACATAGAGCCAACTGAAATGGAATTGACAAAGCTTGAAATACCATAGAAGGATGTAACTAAAGATGAACGTTCAGTTGATTCTGACGATGACTTCCAGAATCCACCACCAAAAAACATCAACGAATGTTCAAAGAAAAAACAAAAGGTGGATTCATCAACCCCAGTAGTGAAGAAACCTTCAGGGAAAAAGCAAGTCAATATTGTTGACGAGCATACCCAAACGAGGACTCCACCTCTTCGTGCTGCTGAAATGAAGACACCAGTATTCAAGCCAATTCCAAAACGACAGGCTTCTTCTTCAAAAATAAAGAAAGGGAAGCAAATGGCTAGGGTTATTTTTCCCCAGGTACAGTCAAAGGCAGATAGTCATGTAGAGGAAGTAGTCGTGTCAAAGCGTGAGAGTCAAGTTGAGAAAGAAACATTTATTTCTAAGAAAGTTTTTGATGCATTTCATGAAGAGGTATTTTTTTTGTCAAATTTTATTTTACATTTAAAAATTTGTGTTTACTGATTTTGTATGAATATAGGTTCGTCAAGAGTTTAAAGGAGTCCGTGAAGAGTTTACTCGAATTCGTCAATTAGTGAAGAAAAAGTTTAAAAAAATGGTCAAAGCAATTGAACAAACCAAGGTAAAAGTGTTATTATTATATAATATTCAGAGTATTAAAAAATACATATGCAGAGTATGCAAAAAAATATATATGCAGTATATTGCTAAAAATACACATGCATTTTATTCAAAAATACATATGCATTGCTGTGTCAAAAATACATATGAAATGTAATACAAAATACATATGCAGTGTGTCAAGAAATATATTTTTCAGCACTACGTATTTTTAGTGGGTTGGTATATACATATTAAGTGAACTCAAATATTAATAGTTTATTCAAATTATACTTGTAGCAACAACATGAAGATGCAGATGTTGAAGCACAACATATGGATTATGCTGGTGTCGAAACATCACAACAACAATTCAGTCCTACTGTTGATTAGAATTTGGATGAGAATCAGTATGGTACAAAGGTAAATAATAACTAAAATATGATTATTCTTTTGAGTGCATATATGTAATTGATTTTTTTTAGCAGTTATATGTTATTTTATATATAGACATATATAAAAATATACAATTGGATTTTTGTTTGATGTTGTTTTAATTTTTTTTGCTTGTTTGCAAGGGGTGTACTGATTTGTATCCAAATAAAACAAACATTGAAATTGATTCTCAACATTTAATCCCTGATGAGTTTCTCCAAAGTATAAATTTGGATTATAATCTTTCTGAGAAGATTGTTCATCATGATATTTGAGTATGTATAATGAATTGAACTTCAGTTTATGAGATATAACAATCCTAACAATCCATAGGACAATTATATATTTTCTTTCATTTCTATTGCATATCAGTGATGGGAAATTGGATAATACAAATTTATCTAATTCGCAGTTTACAATCTCAAATGAGTTGTTACCAAGTCTTAATACATACCGAAGAGAAAGAATCACGAGACATTCATTGTAAACTTGTGAAGAAGAACAAAGCGATGACATTTTAATGATAAAAAGTCCGAATCTATTGTTCAAGATCATTGTCAGGTATGTATTATGAACATATTTGAGTTATTATCAGGTATGTATTATGAACATATTATGAACATGTTCAAGATCATTCTGAGTTATTTTGGACATAAAAAATAAACTTTTTTCCATTTTTTAAAGAGAATAAAAAGAACGTTGGATCGAGCTCTAAACCAGACATGCACGGAGAGGTTGATCTTGGTACGGAGGAGCAGATTATGATAACTCCTAAAATACAAAAATTAACCACTGATGAACAAAGGGATGAAATAGTTTGGCCTGATCCACAAGACACAATTCCTGATGACTTGCTTCCTAGTTTGAATGTATACAGTAGTAAAAGCATCATTGTTCATCCCTATGCTAATCGTGAACTTCATACTCCTATTCCAAAGTTAAAGATTAGGCGACCATCCAAATTCAACGATTCATCTTACACGATAAAATTTGGTTCAACTGCCGATAAGTACAATTAATTATATATTTAGTTTACAATGTTACATGTTATGCAATTACATTTTAATAATTACCTATTTGTATTACGTAACTATATAGAGAGATCAGAAGGGCACATACGTATATTCCCAGAGAAACATCCATTTGTTTATCACCCGATTGATGGGATAGTGGATACGAAGATTGTCAACACGTTCATGGATTGGATTTCTGAAGACCTTCTCAAAGTTCATGCTAAAAGGTATTTCTATTAAACTGTTTTAACTTTTTTTTTTTAAATTACATTATGTTCTCATGATTTAACATATACTGATTAACAAACAAAATATAGAAGGAAAATGCGGATCATTACAAAAGTGGAAAATTAACCATTCCAATGATGAATTTCGAAATTGAGACTGTTGAAGATAAAAACTGGTTCTACACAATGGGGTTCCCTGATCAGTCATGGACAGACTCGGTTAGTATATTTTTTTTGATAATATTTTCTTTACATTTATAGCACTAATTAAAATACATATTATGATACTTGTAAATACATATGCAGGTGCACATATGTATTTTTACTATGTATTTTTTTGTGTTACACTTTAAATTACATATGAATTTTTATATTACATACACATGCTAAATTTAGTATACAAATAGTTTGAATGATCTAAAATTTGCGTTGCTACTTACTACAACATATTGATGTTTGCTTCTACTACTTGAGAAAGAAGTCAAAGTATGACCCCAACAGGTCTTACAAATTCAGCACAGTAGATTGCAATTTTATGAACATAATTAGGTTTGTTCATGATGTTTATTATGCGGATGCTGCAAACCTACTGCGGGAGGACATATGGTACATCTTAATGAATACATAAATGGGTTCTGTATGCATGCTGTTGTGCCATGGTATACAGTGGAAGACATTTATACTCCAGTAAATACAAAGGAAAAACATCATTGGGTGCTAGCAATGTTATCCTTCTCAGAGAGGTGTATATTCTTATATGATTCATATGAATCATCTGGTCATTATCCGGCTGTTCTTGATGTGATTGAGAAATTATCTACAATTATTCCATTGTGTCTCCAACAGTGTAATTTCTACGTTAAGAGGGAAATGATTTTGAAAATCATCCAAGATACAAAGATAAAGACTCCTCAGATATGTTTGATGTGTTATTTCAAGAGAGTTTGCCTCAACAACCAAGCGGAAGCTTGTAAGTTATTTAATTTACATATAACAAAATTGTATGTTTGTAATATATATATTAAAGCTCATATATGTTCCTCTTTATTGTTTTTGTAGGGATTGTGGTGTCTATATGGTTACATATGCGGAGTACCTTTCTTATGGTCACAAAATTTTTGCGAATGAGTTCAACCCCAATGCACTCCGTACAAGATATGCTACACTTTTGTGGGACTATGGGACCAGAAAACAAGACGCAAATGCTCATAGTGATGTCGAAGCACCTTTGAGGCTTGCAAGGCAAAGTAGAATAACTAGTGTAACTGAAGTTTTTGATGTATGATGGATGATGGATTGATTACTTTGTATAGTTTAGACGCTGGTTTATAGATGTAGGTATTGATTATACAAACTAATTTTGATGTTTTGAAGTGGTTCTAATAGTACTTATTTTTAACTGAATGAAATTAATTTAGTTTTGTAGTTTAATCTGAGTATTTTATGGATAGTTAAAAAATACATATGTATTGTTCATATTATGCTGAAAATACATATGCAGGACAAATCAAGTGTTTTTAGCTAACAAAAATACATAGGCAATGTTATGCCTAAGCATTCCAAAAATATATCTGAAATTTTTAGTTTTAAAATGCCAATGTTATATTAAAAATACATATGTAATGTTAGAAAATACATATGCAGTGTTCATATTTTACTAAAAAATATATAAACATTATAAATCAAATTTAGCCTAAAAATACATATGCAGTGTTAATAGTAAACTTTTCTAAAATATATATTATTCATATCTAATATGTATTTTGATATGTGTTCATTTAATATGATTATAAATGAAAACTCGAATTAAAGATAAATTTGAGCTTTTAATACAGTTTCATAATTTATGGTGAGATTTTATTTACAAAAATACATATGCAGTGTTAATATTTTTCTTAAAAATACATATGTATTATACATTAAATGTATTTTAAGCATATAAATATCTATGCAGTGCTAAGATTTTGAAATTCAAACATAGATTTGCAGAATATGTCATATGTGGCTAAATCAATGAACAATTACAAACTAAATAAGTGTTTGGTTAATCAAAGCTACCAACTTTAACCTAAAATGTATATTCAATGTTAAAAATACATATGAACTGTAGATTCAAAATACATATGTAATGTTCAGATCTTGCAACATATATATATATATGCAGTATTCAGATTTTATTGTGTTTAATTGTCAAATGATGATTAAATGTATTAACTAAAAAAAAATAGTTCATGATTATAAAAAATGAAAATGAAGTTTTAAGCAATAACACGGAAGGAGAAATGTATCATTTTTGATATTTCCTACAAGAACGCCTATTGTGACCCTTAGCCTCACAGGTACCGCATGAGTTGATGTTCTTCTTTCCAAACATATCCCGACCTAATTTTTCACGATCCTTCTTTGCAGGTCTTCCTGGAGGTCTTTTAAATTTCGGAAGCAGTACTATTTCACCAAGTACTCTCTCTGAAATTAGCCAGTCATCTTTGTGTGGCAACGGGTAGATGGGAACATCATATGTCTTCAAAACAATTTTTGGTTTAAACAAATCACAACAGTATAGCCCCTTCTCAAAATTCTTTTTCTACAACATCGCACAAGCATGTGCACATGGTATCTGATCTAATTGAAATGCATTACATGAGCATTTTTTTTGAGGCAAACAATGAAGTTCTTTTATTTGTCGTGTACCGTATATACATATTCTGTGGATGGTACTTCCTGATATAAAAATAAAAAGTTTAATGAAATGCTACAAAAAGATGAAATTCATATTATACGATATGTTTTAAGCACACCAGCATTTTGCAGAAAAAATACATATGCAGAGTACATTTTTACAGAGTATCCAAATACATATGCAGTGTTAATTAGTTTCAATAAAAAAATACATATGCAGAATACATAATATTTTTTTTACTAAACTTTTAGTTTATTTTTATATGTTTCCATTAATGTAGAACTGAATGGAAGTTATTCTATTAATTATATTTTTCAGAAGTATAAATTTCACAAATGTAAAAGGTCATACCATCATACTAGTACACAAAGCCTCGTTCTCTTTGAGTATGTCATTAAACTTTTCAATGAGTGGTGTAAAGGTATATGAAGCTTGTTGCCTATTTTCGCAATTCCATTTTGCAAATAATAATCGAACCTCCTTAAGAAAGTCATAAATTGGCAGTTCTCTAGTTGATACAAGTACTCCATTTATTGACTCTGCAATGTTTAAAGTTAAAGTCCATCCTCGGTGAACTGTTGCATAGCACCTAGCCCACTTGTCGTAACCATCCAATTTCAAATAATTCTTCACCCTACTATCAACTGCCTCAACTTTTTCCATTAACATGTGGAATTCTGACTTTGAATATGATTTGACCATTGTATAAAAGATCTTCGATAATGCATCGTGTGATTTTCTGTAAAAAATTTTAACATCCCCCCATAGATGCCACATACATGCATCATGTGGAACATCGTTGTACACATCACTAACAACCTTTATGATGCTTGGATTCCTATCAGAAACATCACACATGTTTTGTCTTTCCCCGTACGCTTTCTTTATATTCTGAAAGAACCACGTCCATAATGCATCATTTTTAGAATCAATCACACCATATGCCAAAGGAAATATATGACCTGTATATACAAAACAATTATGCGCAGTCAAAACAAAATACATATAGGAACTGCATATGTATTTATTAAATATACAGGTAATTAAAACTATATAGTTTATCAAATAAATGGTATCAATTACATATAATAAAATGTAGACACACATAACTATCAAACATAATCAATTTTATATGTTTTCATTTATGAAACTTTGAAAATATAGGTAATTTTATACAGATATGTATATATTTAGTGGAGATATGTATTTTCAGGTGATACGCATAAATACATAAAAATACAACAAGTTTTACAATATATTTATTATAAAATCATACTAACCTGCTCCATTCATTGTACATGCTGTTACAAATGCCCCAGTATACATTCATCTCAGATGACTAGCATCAATAACTACGACTGGTCTACAATGATCGAATCCCTTAATGAATGCATTTAGAGCGATAAATACATACAAGAACTCATTCCCATCTGTCTTCTTCATTCTTATATGTGACTCTGGATAGGTAGTATTTAGTACATATAAGTATGATGGCAGTTTCCCATAAGAAGCTGATGGCTTACCCCTCAACTCTTCTAACGCTCTTTCTTTGGCTCTCCAATATAAAGTGTATGTCAGATCCATACCAGAATCTTTCTTCATGTCATTTTTTATTTTCGTCGCACTGTATTTTTTTGTGGTTCTTGAATTTTTCTTTAACCATACCACCTATCAACATACTAGTAGCATGCACCTTTGGATAGATCTTGTCCTTCACCGGACATGTATGTTGAGGTCTGAATTCTCTTATTCTAAACATTCTAGTTTCTCCCATTCCTAATGCACGCATTAAAAACTTGCAGTTTCTTGATTTATAAAATAACGTATACCTGCATCCAACATAATTTATTATATTCAAAATACATATCCAAACTAATATTAAACAACAACAGAGTGATATAGAATGTACATACGTTTTCTTACTTGACCTTTTACTTCGCGTTTGAAACTTCTCCCTAATTGAATAGTCCTTCATGACTGACTTCAAATTTTTTTTTCAAGTAAACCTGGTCTTCCTCAACATGCTTGTAATGTGGATATGAGATAATCACCTCAACAATATCCATTTCAAATACATTTAATGCTTGTGTATCTTTACAAACCACCAAAGCTCCTTCATTTGTTGTATTTATCATTGTTTGCAAGTTGTCACAGTTGATTATTTTTTTAGCAACACATATAGATGAACTTACCACGTTTCTCCTTACAACTTTCTCCAAAATGCTTACATATAAAGGAAGACAATTCATGTCTTGTATCTGCTTTTTCTGAAATATAAACACCTTTAAACCCATATCATTATGTATTTCTATCTGCCCTGCATTAGCAGTAATTTGATATTCCACTAAAATACGTTTCCTCGTTAAATCCACACTTAAGTGAGATGCCAATTCATCATACAGCTCAACGAATGTTGCTGATGTGCTCAACAGTATAGCATCAGTGACATATTCTTCGTAGTTTTTTTCATACGTCCACCGACCAGAGTACTTCAGAAGCACTAGTATGCTTCCCATTTCTACTTGATTTAACCAAAAAATAAACAAATATAAATATTTTATCAAAATGTAACTTGTTAAAACAAACACTTTTCAGCTTTAACTGCAAACAAAGTTACACAGCCAACACTCCATTCAAAAAATAAATTTAAACAAAATTTGTTTAAAGTAAAATACAAACACAAAAAAAAGTTTTAAACCAAATATAGAAACTACTGAATCGAACGAAAGAAAAACTTGTATAAAATATATTTTCAGCAAAAACAGTTATACTCTCAAATTCCGACAAGCAAACCAAATATACATATTCAGTGTTAACATTAATTATTTCAAAAATACATATGCAGTGTTAACATTAAACATATCAAAAAATACATATGAAGCATACCTAATTTGTATTTTGATATGTGTGAATAGAATTTCATCACATTCAACAGCTCAATTCAATCATCCATTGATTCAGAATTTTAGAAAATAATTGAATAAAATTCAA
Organism: Capsicum annuum; assembly: GCF_002878395.1. Classification (NCBI taxonomy): domain Eukaryota; kingdom Viridiplantae; phylum Streptophyta; class Magnoliopsida; order Solanales; family Solanaceae; genus Capsicum; species Capsicum annuum. The sequence continues at coordinate 207,054,750 of NC_061114.1, forward strand.
CTCAAAATTTGTTTAAATTATTTCCATAATTGATTATACAATACTGTGAAAATATTCTACAAAGCTTCACAATTTGATCAATTGTTAAATCGATTAAAATAACAACAATCGATACTGAAATAAATAGTTGAACAATGAAATCTTAATACCTGAAATAACTTCTAAACTGAAATTTTGCAACGAAAAAGTTCAATTCTGAAGGCTTTTGTTATATATGTTGAATTTCCTCCTGCTTTGATTATAAATCGAAACTAAATAGGAGCATCAGTAATGGGTGAAACAAAAAATCCAATCGGAAAAACTTAATGATTCCGTACCTTAAACAACAGTAACAGATGAATTTTCATATGATAGTTGAATTCGAACAATTTGAAATGAAGAATCTATAATTGAATTTGATTCAAAGAAATTAATGCTTCGTTTTGAAACTGATGTTGAATTCGAAGAAGATACAGTAGAATTTCATATGAACAACAACAATGGTTGAACATAAAAACACGGTTGAATTAGACGAAATTGCTCATAAAAACGAAAAGAAGATTTTGATTTTGATTTTTTTTCTCAGATGAACTCGTTAATGGAGAAAACTGAAATTTGATCAATGCTGTTAAGCTAAAACAGAAATCACGAGATTGAAGTTGTTTAACGGAAAAGGAATCTACAAAATTAATTAATTGATAATTATACCATATTTATCTCAACCAATTTAAGTTATTTAAAGAAGATAAAATTAGTTGTATATGTATTTTTATAGCAACAGTTTTTAGAAATACATAATACAAGTTGCTACAAAATGTAATTATGAAACTATTGTTATAAAATTAATAATTAGGGCCTCAAGTATGTCATTTCTGAATTTTACCCATAAAGAAATGGACCTTGAGCCTTGGGCCTAACTCAACCTCAACCTCAAAAACTAGCTCATGAGGAGAGGATTGCCCAAGACCATATAAGGAGACCAAGGACCCTTTAACCCACCGATGTGGGACTCCAACACCCCCGTACGCCCAGGGATGGACATCTGGAGCGTGGACAATATAAGACGGGGGGCCCAATATCAAAAATATTGAACTGGGTGGGCCTGACTCTGATACCATGATAAAGAAATGAAGCTTGGGCGTAACTCAACCTCAAAAGCTAGCTCATGAGGAGAGGATTGCCCAAGACCATATAAGGAGACCAAGAACCCTTTAACCCACCGATGTAGGACTCCAACATGTTTTTTTTTTTTTTCGAAAATAGTTTGAACTTCATTGTTATTCATAAGTTATTGTGAACTTGTTGTTGAAGTTCTTGATTTAAATACAAATTTTCTTTAACTCAAAAATAATAGGAGGCACTTTAGATGAAGGATGGTCTGGTGCATATTCTTGATTGAAAAATTATGTGGGAAATTGAGGTTAAATGTGTTGTTATAACTCTACTACAGTCTGGGTGTAATTTAAATGTTCTTTTTCAGATACAGATTCTTAATATTTCTATAAGTTCACAATCTTTTATTTCGATGTTTAGGACTGACTTTTGTCCCTCCAAAGTGCCTGTATGTGTATAGTATAGGGTTTTTTTCCCAAGTAGTACGGGGTTGTATAGTAGACTTTTGTGCCTATTTTCTATAAGTTGTGTCTCTCTTTTTGACGTAATTTTTGATATTTATATACATAATAGGGGTCATTGCCAAATACTCCTGCACCATACGTTAATATTGCCTTAGTCATAATTTCTCGAGGAAACCTTTCAAAAGAAGATTATCTATTCACAATACTTTAATAAATTAAGTCTTCTCGGAGTGTATAAGCTTATTTTGTACGTATCATTTACTAAGTGTTGATTCTTAACTGATCTTTTTAATAAATTAGCATATTTTCAATATTAAAGTGTGGAGTCTATCTAGTTTGAGCAAGTTTAGTAGGAAAAAAAATAAGTTTTTTTTTAAACTTCAATAAGTTATTACAAAATATTATAACTATTTTTTCTCATCATTTATTTATTTTTCAAATCTTTGCTTAGTTAACATACAAAAGGGCAAAATGAAGTCATTATGGTAAGGAAGAAACAAGAAAGAAAATTAAAGAGAGGCTGAATGATAACTCTTAGTATTGATTCTTTTTATTGATTCAAATAGAAAAGTACATCTCTATTTATAAGTAGCTAAATAAAATAAATAAGAAGAATATAATATTTTCCTTATAAGTATTAGACTAAATATTCCACAATTAATAATCCCTAGACTTGAAAGGAAGTAAATAATGTAAAATATTCTTAGACTAAAAAAGAGAAAATAAAATATTTTCACCATTAATGAAAATCATACAATAGAAGGAAGGTAAATATCAATATTTCTCCTTAAATTAAGTTGGTGTATCCAACTTGAGTTTGAACACTTAATTATATTTGGAAAATCGCACTTTTCCTGATTTTGTTACAACAATATAAAAAAGTTGATCTTTCTCACGTTCTTCTTCCACAAATAGTGCTTTTGAATAATCTTGAGTGTCTTAAGTGCATTTTTTTTTTTTTACAATATTTGCAAGGAGGATAATCAACTATTCCTTTTTGGTGGTTTACATAAAAAATGTCTTCAACATTTTTTTCTTCCATGTAAGCTCTTCTTTGCTCTTGTGTTTGAAGAAAACTTATCAATTCAACAAAAGAGATGACAAAAAGATCTTTAGACTCTTCAAAAAGCGGAGATTTTAGATTCAAATCTCTCGAGAATAGTCACCAATTTTTTTTTAACTATTCCATTGTCTTTAAAATATTCGTCAAGCAACCTAATTCTATTAACAATCAAAGAAATTCAGAATACTTAGTGATTATCTCACCTTTTTGCATCCTAAGATGTTCAAAATCTCTTTTCAAATTCAAAATTTGATTTTGTTTGCCTCATTAACTTCCTTGGTGCTCCTTATCAAGCTTTTCTCAAACTTTTTTTGTTGTATCACATGCAACGATTTTAGAGAAAATTGAATCACCAATTGAAATTTGAATTATAATTTTTGCTTTATATTTTTTGGATTTCTCTTCTGAGTGAAGTTTGATTTTGGTAGCAGAAGAATTTGTAGGGAGTGGTTGTATAGTTTTGTCTTCCTTTATAACTTCCCACAAATCATAAGCTTCAAGATATGATTTCGTCTTAACTGCCCAAATTTGATAATTTTCACCGGTGAAGGTTTGTGGGGCATTGAAAGAGAGAGTATTGCTTGTCATGATTTGCATAGTAAGATTTTAAAAATATGGATTAAAAATTGATTAAAATTAATCCTACGTTAAAAATAAAAGTAAGGGTTAAAAATAGTCACACATTAAAAATAAAAATAGGAATTAAGTAGGTTGAAAATAGGTATGGATTAAAAAGTAGTTGAAAGTTTTTCTTCAATAAATTTACAAATCCATAAGGATCGATGAAGGATCATGATGCCACTATTATGAAATGAAAGAAACAAGAAAGAAAATTAAAGAGAGGCTGAATTCTAACTCTTAGTATTGATTCTTTTTATTGAATCAAATAGAAGGGTACATCTCTATTTATAAGCAACTAAAAAAAATAAATAAGGAGAATATAATATTTTTCTTATAGGTATTAGATTAAATATTCTGCAATTAATAAACCCTAAATTTGAAAGAAAGTAAATAATATAAAATATTCTTATACCAAAAAAGAGAAAATAAAAATATTCTACCATTAATGAAAATCATAGAATAGAAGGAAGGTAAATCTCAACAAATTAAGATTGCATCCAGTCAAATCTCCGGCAACTAGAAACTTAATTTGGCATATTTACTCATAATCGTGTAGCGCGACTAACAATATGCAAGTATCTAGACTGTGACAAACAAGCTACTATATCCCGATCAATGCTAATCATTTGGAGAGAATTGTACTTTATTCTTTTGATACTTTATTTGAATAATATAATTATTTGATAAAATTATATACTATATGACCTCACATACATGTGCAATGCATGTGTCGAGAAACTAGGTTAGAGAAAAGTACATAATTAGATTAAATCTAGATATATTTACGCAGAAATGACCCAGCCTAAACTACTGTTTAATTTGGACATGTGACTCAATTTATTTATGCGAGATGCCTCCTTGATTGCACATACTTTTTTCTTATTTTTAGTCTGTGTATTTATTGTTATGACCTTGTATTTATTGCTTTATCCTTGTTTTTTCTTATTTATTTTTAAAAAGAATTAAATTTTCTCTATGGAACACCTTTTATTAATAAAGAAATCAAATATCAAACAAGAACCAACGTGGCCCAAAAACAAAATTCTACAAATTAAAAAGCATATGTAACCAGGCTGCAAAATGACTCCGTCCAAATCACTTTTGGAAGCAAAAAAAATAGACATCTACAACTTGTCTAAACTTTAAGAATCTCCCAAATGCCTTTTGCTCTTCTCTTCATCTTCAATCCATCTCCTCTCATCATCGATGGTGCACTGCTTCTCTAGTGGTGTTTTATAGCTCCGACGTGGTAAGCTCTTTATGTTTAATCAAAGGTGGGTCAAACCCATAAATAAAATAAAAATAGGTCTATCCATACAAGCATGGGCTAGGTCCAAAGTGAGCCATACCAAAGGAAAAAAAATTCGAAAAACAAATTAAAAAAACCAACAAAAAACAAATAATAAGGTAAAAAAAAAGAAAAGGCTAAGGTCACTAAAGAGACTAATATTGGAAATATCTATCATCTTCTGTAAGCCTCTTTATCTCTAGTTTTCATCAATCTCTCTTCTCTTTCTAACGTGTCGATCTTATCTCTTCTGAGCTCTAGCAGTGATGAAAATCTCGATCTCTAAGCTAAGCTTCCACACTCTTTGTTCCCTAGTTCAGTTTCAGTAGTATCTGAAGCTCTTATTGTCCTCATTGAAGCTCTTATTGTCCTCATTCTTTTAACATACCTTGGAGATGCAGATCCATACCAGATCCATGCTCCCATGTCTAGATCTGAGTATCTTCTTGACCCTCAAGATCTTCTTCTTCAACCACCATCCGAGTAAGTATTTTCTAGATCTCCTTCTTTATGCTTTAATGAATTTGAGGAATAGAAGCTCCTCGTTCTCTTGCCTTCCATTTCTGACTCTCGTATCTCTATAGCACATCTTCGAGATCCGATTCTCCAATTGTGTTTTTTTCTCTTTTTGCAGTTGCTTTGTAGCTCATCCAACTGTGATCCTTGTTAAATGAGATTTACTACTTTCTTCATTTATTTTTACTTGTTTAGAATTTACATTTAAAGACAGTGAGAAGCTAGTGAGATTTATGGTCTATAAAGATGAAGAGTGGGTGAATTTTGAGTAAAATGTGACCTATGTGCTAATATCAACTTTAGTAAGAGGTAAATCCATGATTGAGGTGGAAATAGAAGGGTTTTAATTAATTTTTATTTTTTATTGCATGTTATTAGGAATTGATCTGGATATTGGAACAAAGCGGTCTATCTCTTGGTTTGACTTCAACAAAAAGTGTTTTCCCCCTAAAATATTCATTGAGAATTCAGAAAATCTTGATAAAAACTAGGAAAATGTTGATGATAAAATTTCTCCTCGGAGAACCATAAGGTTATACTTGAGATAAGGATCATTGAGAAGAGCTCTTCTGGAGAAGAGTTGGAAAAAAGGAAGAGGGAAAGTGAGGAAGGCAAAGTGAAAAAGGAAGAAGGTAATTCATCTAATATGAAAGTGCAGCATGTTGTCTCTACTGAATTGCTTCCACCAAAGTTGCCTATGACAAGGTCTTTGAAGGAAGAAGAGAGATTCTATCAGATGGTAAAAGATTTATTTTTGCATGATTTGGAAGTTGTTGTCGTCAATCATCATTGTATTAGAAGGGTCCAATGAAACATGCATAGTTTGAGGTTTTTGGTAAGAATATAGAAAACGTAAGGGAGATAGAGGGAACCCTAATGTTGTTAAGTATGCTTGGTATGGGACATTATCCAAGAATGTGGAGAGCATTATGCGTCATGGCTTTGAAATGCATAGGATCATACCCAATTCTCATACTCATGGTGTTGCTATATACTTATCGCCTGTATGCTCACCTCAAATTAGGTATGCTTCTTTTGAATTGGTTCATTTTGGGTGTTTTCTAAATTACATATGTTCATTGATTTTTTTAAACTTGTTATTGGTTATGTATATTTTGAAGTAATGGTCAAGATAGATGAATATATTGAAAAACATGTTATTTTATATCAAGTTATAGTTGGAAAGCTTGAAAAGGCTGAATTAGGATCTCAGTAGTTATTTTCGTCCAATGCAAATTTTGATACTGGGGTTGAGGACTTGAAGTATCTAAAGTTGTATATGGTGTGGTGTAGCACTATGAACACCCACATTCTACATGTGTGTCCAGTCAGTTATAAATTCGGATGTCATATATCATGTAGACATTGCTCTTTTTTGTCATTCATTCGTTTCAATTACTTATGAATGTCATGAGAGAAACAGAACATCTAAGAAATTCAAAGGAGCAATATTTATCTGACAAGATGTCCAAATTTATAATTGATTATACACAGGTAGAATGTGGGTGTTCATATTGCCATATCACATCACATACAACTTTCAATTATTCAATTCATCAACACCGATATCAAAATTTGCACTAGACAAAACTAATTACTGAGATCCTAATTCAACCTTTTCAATCCTTTCCACTATAATTTGACATAAAATAATATGCTTTTCAACATATTCATCTATCTAGGCCATCATTTCAAAAGACACATAACCAATAACAAGTCTAAAAAAGATCAATAAATATATGCGATTAAGAAAATGCCAAAAATTAACCAGTTCAAAAGAAACATACATAATTTGAGGTGAGCATACAAGCGACAAGTATATATAAACATCATGAGTATGAGAACTGGGTACAATCCTAAGCATTTCAAAACCACAACGCATAATGCTTTCCACATTCTTTGATGATGTCCCATACCAAGTATACTCAACAATATTAGGGTTTTCTCTATCTCTCCTTACATTCTCAGTATTCTTTTCAAAACCTCAAGCAACTCATGTTCAATTGGACAAGTTCTAATACCCTGGTGAACAATCTTAGCAACAACTCTAGAAGCATGCAAAAATAATCCTTTTACCATCTAATCGTCTCTCATTTCCCCTCAATGGCATTGTCTTAGACAACTCTAGTGGAAGCAAATTTATTAGCAATAATACATTGGTCTTTCACATTGGATGAACTGTCTTCTTCCTTTTTCACTTTATCTTCCTCACTTCCCCTCTTCCTTTTTCCCAACTCTTATCCAGTTTAGTTCTTCTGAATGATTTTTATCTCAAGTTCAATTTTACGATTTTCTGAGGAGAAGTTTTCATCAACAATTTTCTATTTTTATCGAGTTCTAAACCCTTAATGAAGACTTTAGGGAAAACACAATTATCATTGATATCTATCTAAGAGATTGAATGCTCTATCTTAGTGTCCAAATCAATTCCTAACATGCGAAAAAAATCAAAAATTAATTTAAACCCTTCCATTTCCACCTCAATCATGAGTTTGCCATTCGCGAAAGCTGATATCAACATATCTATCACATTTTCTTGGAATTCACCCATCTCCATCCTTATAGACCATAAACATCACAGGTTTCCCACTTTCCTTGAAAGTAGACAATTCTAAATAAGTGAAAATGAACAAAGTAAGTAGAAAATTGGTTTAGCGACCAGTGTACTTTTTTCTGAAGGATAAAGGAGACAGATTTTTGCCACATGAGACTATGACAAGCATAAGGTAAAAAGTTCAATGCTTAAATGTTGACCTAATTAGGGGACTTAGACATATCTCCCTGCCAAAAGATTTATTAATTGAATGTCCTTATTAATACGCAAAATTCTGTCTTCTCTTACTTTTTTCTTCTCACTTAGATTTGATAATAGATTTTTTTTTTCTTATTGTAATTGACTTATTGTCGTTGTCATTTTCATAACGTGTGAGAATGATATTGTTTTCTCAACTCGTCAAAATTTGTGGTTAGTTATGTTTATTCTGTTGCTAACAGTATGTGAATAAGATGTTTCTTTGACCAAAAAAGAATATGATGTTTCAAGTGTTAAAGAAGAGTTTCATTTTACATAACTTTTTAGACCGCTCATAGTTTGTTACTCTTTAAATTTAAATTATTTCTAATTATAATAAGATAATATTTTTTTTTATAGAAATTTAAAAAGAAAAGATGTCAAATAAAATGGAATGGAGGGAGTAATTAATTGCAAAATTGAAATTGTTTCCCACGAAGGGTGGCATTTTCTTACAAACGCGAAGGAAATGAAGAGAACGGGTATATTAATAAATTGTGGGCCTCTCCACTAATTTTAAAGGGTATTTGCTACCTCTTATGTACCTAATAATTCGAAATAAATTACCTTGTATTTTTACCTTCTCTAAAATTTGAACCTAAGAAAAAGTGATTCTCAACACACCTTTTACCACTGGACAACACCTAAAAAAAGTGCAATATGCT
>NC_061114.1:207066249-207079560 GCF_002878395.1 Capsicum annuum
CTATATATTTCGTAGGGTTAAGTTTAGGAACGTGTAAGGAGTGTTAAAAGACTTAATTACCCTCAAAATAACTCAAAACGGAGTGTTTAAGTCACTTAAAACCATAAGATATGCGCCGCATATGATATCACATATATTTACATAGGCGCCGCATATGATATCGCCTAAATTTACATAGGCGCCGCATATGATATCGCCTATATCTACATAGGCGCCGCATATGCTATTGCCTATATTTACATAGGCATCGCTTATGCTATCGCATATGCTTTGCAGTGGCCATGTGCGATTGGTTAGGCAACGCACTCTACTTCGCAAAGCCATAGCTCCTAGCTCGGGTGTCGGATTTTGATAAAATTGGTATCGTTGGAAAGATAATTCGATTTTCTATAATTTGGTGGGTAGAAATATGTAGAAATACCACATTAACATAGAGTTATACTCGTTCAAATATGACCCTTATGAAATCAAACACTAAACTTGATGGATTCAAAAACTCTTAGCTTGTATTACCTTAGGTGACTCATATGAACATGCTTAACGCATCATAAGCTATCTTATCGCTAGGATACTCATTGTAAGTCTTGTACTCAAGTATGAATCATAGGATAAGAGATTTCATATGTAGGAAAAATGGTTCATCTCCTAGCTTAGAAACATGCGGGGTATTACAAATACACACCAGTGTAATGCGCTGAGACTACCCCTAAACATCACACAGTGCTTAAAACCACAAGTGATCCTAAGCTAACCCATGTTACTAACATAACTTGTGAGCAACTAAATAAGATACATAAATTTAAAAGAAATAAGTGAAAGAGATGTCTTTGTTGAATATGTTTAGTAAAAAACTGTTTAAAACATTTACACTTTGGTTATACAAAACAAAACTGAAAGTAAACATATCAACTCTAAATGACCGTCTATGAAACCTCTACTAATACTGACTATAGGTAGCCGGGACATGAGCTCCAACTATCCCTAATACATAAGAATAATTAAAATAAAATATAGAAACTGCAACTGACTTGAGTCTCTGACATAGGAGAACTCATCACCTGCTGGCTTGATGTTGAGAACTGTTTGACCCTGGTGTGTGGGCATCTGATACTACATTATGAATTAATGTAGCCACAAACGCATATATGTGGTCAGTAATTTGGAATGTACTGAGTATATGAGTGTGAATGCATAAGTAAAAGAGAAACTAAATATACTTTAAAATCATACATGCTAAGTGTAAAAGGATTCACCTTGGACATGAATAAAACTGAAAGCTGAAAAATCATAAAATATAAATGATAAAGCATAATGTATAAGTTTAGTGAGTCATTACAATTCGTTTCTAAAACCTTTACTTTATTCTTTATTGTGGGAGATTCTTATAACCGACATTAACCATGTGAGCTATCATAGAGTCCAACGTCTTACCCACGTTGGGGAGAGCTGTCCTACTCTTACCATCGAAATAGAATCTTAACTTAAGTGATCACTAATCTTAGACATATTGGGTAAAGAAGACACTCTTTAGAGAGATTCCTTAAACCTATGGTGACTTGTAGTTTTTGGGAAATAGAATGCGCTAAACCCGCATTTTCCTTCTCGGTGCTAATACTACTCCCAATATATAAATATGCTCATACTTATGAAATCCACCTTAAAATAGCATATGAATTTGTAAACTAAAAACCAACTATGTTTCTCTAACTTAAATCATATCATGAGGAAAATTGTAGATTTCGAGTCTTAAATATGATCCTAAGATCTAAATTGAACTTTCGTCATGTTGTAATACTTGATTGACCTTATAAGCTTAAACTTCTTGTAACTCAACAACTTGTTCTTAAAACTTGAAATTCATGCATTCTTTCATAGCAACTCATAGCAAAATATTATGCTTAATTTGAAATCTTTCATCGATTCATCAAAATTCAAGTCAAAATAATGGAAATCATGTCATAATAGCAATCATACAAGTCAAAACATGAATAAAGGCAAACTCTTATGCACTTTAAACTTTAAATTCACATGATAATGTCATAACTTTAAGAATATGAAAATTGGGTATGAACCCTAATTGAGATCATATAAATTTAACTTTAAAATCAAGTTTTGGGCACAATAATGAAAGATAATCCTTGCTCAAACCCCACATAGCTGATTACTTTTGATTCTTGAATTGAAGTTTTGAGGATTTGGACTTGGATATGAAAAACCTTAATTTTTTGCTTTGAGAGAAGACAAAAATCACTTGTTTTGGGAGTATTTTTGGTGTTGTAGTGAGAATGAGGGATTTGGGGTTGTTTTGGATTTTTATTCAGCCTTAAAATTGCTTAAACGACATAGTTTTGGAGTTAAAAGATTGGAAAAGGACCAAAAAACCCTTAAAAACCATTTGGAAGTCGCCTGAAAGCAGTCCCAATGACTTAGGTCACGACTCATAAGGTCTGGCTACGAGTTGTGACTTGAGTCATAGTCAGAAACTCATTTTCAGCCTTTACTTCCCAGAGTATGATTCCCTCCTAACGACCCATAATGAGATATTTCGAGTCGTAGTCTGGGCAGCTCTGATAGTGCTTCAATATTTTGGCCATAACTTTTCACCTCAATATCGGAATAAGGCGAAATTGACATCGTTGGAAAGCTAATTTAATTATCTATCTATTGGTGTGTCTTGAGATAAGATTTCTTAGTATGCCAAAAGTTATGCTCGTTTGAATCTGACTATAGCTATATACTTCACAAGAATTTAATTGCTAGAGGGTGTCTTGACTTGTCTATAAGCTAGGAGCTATTTAGGGTCTTAATATATATCTAAATCTCTAATAAAACTAGATAACATGAGGTTTGCTCTTGCATGTACTTAAAGCGTGACTCTAACATTGGCTTGAATTTTTGGGGTGTCACAACTAGCCTGTGTTTGATAAACATTTTTTTATTTTTGGGTCAAAGAAGAGAAAATATAGTGTTGAGTCGGTGAGCCTGAATCTAAGCCAAGAATTTCATAAAGTGCTAAGAGAGAAATTTAGCTTCAATGTCCAACAAACTAAACTCTTCCTCTTTAGTAAAATATGGTGAATAAGATTGTAATACAATGCTTCTGTACCTCACTACTTAGGGACAAATGTCCTTCACTCCACTTTGAGAACAATCTTCATGAACTCATAGACAAAGTAGCTTATAGAGGATGATGGTAACACCTAAATATTCAGAACATGACAAGTGAGAATGGTACGTAAGTCTTGATAGTACAGAGATTGAAAAGAAGAAAATAAATTCAATCAATCCCTTGATATATGCTTGAAATTTTGAATACTATGACAATGGCATGGTTAGACAGGTACTGGTACCTGTAGTAAACTAGGGATTAAATCTGCATATAGAGCTGGAACACCTCCATGTTCAACAATCTTCACACAAGTTTCCAAGGCACTTAGTTTAGATGCTCGGCATTATAATTGAAGTTGCCTTCAAATGACCTCAAATGGATAGGTTGCGGTTTCAGTGCTAGCACCATGAAGTAAGGTCCTCATAGGTCCCAACTCAAGCTGGTTAAAAGCTTTGAGCTATGCTCCCTTTTGCTTCATATAATCTATTCTTTTTCTGCTTTCAGGTGAATGCAAATAAACTAATTTTAACAGTTGCACGTTTAATCTTTCCAATAATCAAAATCACAATGGCGTCGCTCCAACAATTGTCCAGCTTCTCTGTTCAGCAAATAGTTATTTCCCTGCTACTTCTCAATCACCAATCTTGTAATTAGTTGTCTACTTCACACAGTTTATTTACACCATTTTAGTTTTTTTTACAGAATTCTACCATTTTCACTATTCCATCCATCTAAATTCATTGTTAAAGCCAAGCCAAATCAATGGAATAATTGATCGTCAAGAATTCTAACTGTAAGTCCCTTTATATGAAATTGCTTGTCACGTTACGACATGAGGTCCTAGATGTGGCATGCACCTGATACTATTGCTAGTACGAGCGAACATTCTGGCATATCACATGAGCATACAACTAACATAATGAATAGAGAGGAAACAATATAGAATAAGATTTCTTAAAGGAGAAAGTCTTTCATCAATGTTCATTAATATTGCATAACGTCTAAATATACAATAGTCATGATAAATAAGACTAAGAGTTACAAGATCTGTCTGACATTTAAACAGTCTGTGAAGCCTCTAATGACTAACTTTAACTGTCGGGAAATGCCCCGGCATACACTGATACTGAAAGAAACGTAGAGAAATTTTCATATGTAAATTTGCCCCTGGAAGAAAGGAGGCTCACCAATAGCAGAAGATGATAATCCTAATGATGCGCCTGACCATAGACTTGAGATTCAGAACCTACATCATGAAATGATGTAGCACCAAATATGGTCAATACGTTGAATGTATTGGTATGAAAAATCATTTCAGGAGGGTAGTACATCAAGAGATTAGAAATGACAATAAAATTTAAATGTAAATAATGACAACCGAAAAGGAACAAGAATATAAACTAAATTTATAATTGACCAAGTAAGGTAGATTTAATTCCATTGATTATTTATGGGAGAAAGTAGTGAACCATCATAAACTACCAAGTGAGTGCATGGAGTCTGATCTCTGCCCGATTAGCTAAGTCATCCTATACCTTGTCGGGTATAGGACATGACATGACATAATTTGCTTGCAAGTATCCATGGTTAGCCCCTTTTTGTGACACATGAAAAAAAGAGTCATCCGACTTGTGGAATAATCTCTATGCTATGTTGGCAAACATAGATTCGGACATTTGTCATTTCAACCTATGCCTTCACGTTCAACTATGTACCTTCACGTTCAGCTAACTAACTCCCTTATGCTCATGATGTTATCTTATTTATCTAATTAGTTCTTGATCAAAATGTTTGTCTTGTTACGTTCATGTTCATAGTTTAGCCTTTTTAGGCTCATGCTCATGGTTTAGCCTTTTTAGACTCATAATTATGTATAGCCACTTTAGGCTTATATTGAGAGTTAACCGTAATAGGTTCATATTAATGAGTTAGCACTATCAATATTGGAGAGTCATGATAGGTAATTTCATGGTTCGATATGATATAATTCATGTACATGATTGGAAGCATTCTTGTAAAAATATTTATATTAATATTATTAAGTATCTATTAGGTCAATGGGGGATTCCTGGGAAGTTGGTACTATTATACTAAGACTTGCAAATTCATAATGTATAGATCACAGTGCAAAGAGTTTTACGAATGTTGTAGGAAGGTTACCTTCTTATGGATTATGAAACAAAAATTATACTTTTAAGAGTTTCATAAATTATATCTTATAACTTTAATAGAAACATTCACATGATGGTATGACTGAGATTTTGACATGGAAGATTGGGCTATGATATTGTATTATAAATCATGTACTGTCTTTCTGGAAAACAGACTGACATAAGATCCCAATAAAAGATAAAGCAGTAATTAACAGTAAAAAGTGAACTCAAACTCCCAATCTAAGAATATAACAATATCAATATGGGGAGTTTAATTTTCAAAGATCTATTTAACAGGCCAACAGATCAATATTTTGCAAAAACAAAAAGAAATCATACGAAGCAACCAGTGAAGCAGTCTTACAACTGGTGCAACAGTTATACGACCAGTGCAACAGTCATACAACCAGTTATACAAACACCTAAAGAGGTACAATTGGTTTAGACCATATCAATAGTTAAAAGAAAGAAAGATGATGCACAAATAAAGATGTTACTTTTCTTTTCTTACCCAAAGTATTTAGGAAAACATATTTATACGTTTAATTGAGGAATAGGAGTATAAGAGTTTCTTCAATTCTAGTTTATCTTGAACAAATTGAATTGGTGAATATGAAATTTGAAGAATACATAAAGATGATAGTCTTCCATACCACAAGCCGTTGAAGAAATTTAAATCGCAAAGAGAGAACCAAACTTGATTTCTCGAGCCAATTTTTTGGAACTTCTTAGGAGTATGAGATCCATAGGAGGCAATAAAATATTTGTTGATGAATATTGTATGAAATAACTAATGGGGAAAATACAATAAAAGTTGATGAAGAAGGTGAGGTCTTTAACGTGTAAACTTAAGGGAAAACAGTTTTAATGTAAAACTGATGGAAGAAAGAGTGATTAAAAGAGTATTGAAACGTGTTGGGGGTTATGGCAAAAGTAAAGGACGAAATCACCCTCCAAGAATGTGAGACGTTAAGAAAAAAAAAGAAATTTTCATTTGGTATATGGCTGTTCTGACTATACTTAGTAAACCACGCATAGCTTTTTACTCCAGACTCGGATTGATGAGCCGTTGGTGGCGTTGGGAAGAAGATTCAAAAACTTTAATTTGATAGGTAGGGGGCCACGCAACTCTAATTATTCTAGGAAAAATGCTTGTTTAAATTTGATCCTTGTATGAACCTATACAAAAACTTAATCATTAAAGGACCTTTCAACTCAACTTTACTTAGAGATTTCTTATACCCTTAATTCATATCCAATAACCCTACGCTCAAGACATGATCTTTAAACCCAGATACAATAAATTTTATGGATTCAAGTATAAGTACGTATGAAGAGCGGTCTAATTTATTTTATTTTAGCCTAAAAGTTTAGGTGTTACATTGCTATAGTAAAATTCATATCTTTTCACCCTTCTGACGCTCCTCATTGAGTTAGAGTTCACACTGATATAAACTATGTTATAGTGTTCCTTCTGGTTTCACAAAATTTCAATACATTTAAGAAAACTTATAAATGCTATCATGGCTTTTCACTTTTTAGCATATTTAATGATTTTTGTTGTTTAATAAACCGTATGTGTTTATATCCGTTAATCTACTTTCGTATGATCTAGTTTTCTATATCATGCATTCTCTCCCTTATTCTTTCATTCGAAGATGGACAGCAACATTTGTCCAGCAAACCTTCCAAAAAATCATTAGGGTAATGCTTGTGCACATCAACAAAGATTTCATAGTGACAAGGACTTGAAGGGTGCACCAGTAATTGGTAATATCTTCATCACAGTCCCTTCTTTGTGAATAATCAGGATTGACATACCATTTCAGAACGAATATGTACAGATACAGGATGAAAGGTATGAATTTGTATCATCTGGATCCACTGAAAGTACTGGTTAGTTTTGCTATCTCAATCACTTAATGTTGATTTATTGCATTTGCAAGAGTCGAGAGAGTTGAAATATATCTGAACAAAAATATCTTATCATGAAGTTTCATTGAACTGAATAAATAAAATAGTAAGTGCAAAAAATTAATTTGACAAATCCTGAAACAGTTCGCATATGGTTTACTTGATAATTGAAGGAACAAGGAAGCAGAAATTGATAAAGTTTATGTTTCAATCAATTTTGAAATAAATGCACCTGTTAAAAGTTTTTTTGATTTATGTTTTAACTAATTTTGAAACAAATGCATAACTTAAAAGATTTTGAGTTACAAAGAAAATGAATGAGAATTTTACAATTCATTCATTAAGTCTTACATTTTAGGTTCTTGAAAGAAAGACATTTTTGTTTAAAATATTCATGAACCTATTAGCTATTACTTAATTAATATACTTCTCTTGCATGAAACTTTCATCCTATAAATAGTGTTTTCTTTTATTTGAAAAGACAAGAACTCAAAAAACACTTATCCCCTTAAAAACATTTGAGAGACATTGATCAAATGGTGAAATCACCAATTCAAGAAAATAAGAGCAACATTCTTGAATGCTACTTGTTTGAGGCTAGTTGAATCCCGAAGATAGAGTTGTTACTAGTTCTTCCGTTTGCTCGTGGGAGTGACTCCAACTATCTTCAAGAAGCCTATTATCGTGCCTCTAAGCCAAACAAGTTTTATTTTGAATTCTTATACAATTATCATTATTGTTCTAATAATTTGATGATGGCTATCTCAATGGCTCCTACATCAGTATCAAATAGTATTCCATATTTGCCTAATCCTAATTTTAAAATATTTGATGGCAAAGACTTTTCTAGATGATATGGAAAGATGAAATTCTTTTTAAGATGATTAAAGTTGACATATGTTCTTGAAGAACCTTGTCCTAATGCTCCTGGTTCTGAGGTAGCATCTGATGAGGCTACTTTGATTAAAGAACAAATTGCCAAGTGGCAATATGATGATTATTTGTGCAAGAATTATATTCTTAGAGGAATGTCCAATAAATATTATGATCAATATTATGTTAAATGCAAATATGCTAAAGAGATTGAGACACTCTTCAAGCTATTTATTTAGCAGAAGAGGCGAGTTCTATGAAATTTCTCGTTTCAATTTATATGGAGTTCAAAATGATTGATGACAAGTCAATCGCTAAACAAGTAGTAGAATTTCAACTTATAGCTAGTAAAATTGCTATATCTGGAATTACTGTTGATGAAAACTTTCATGTTGGTGATATTGTATCAAAACTTTGTACGTCTTGGAAAGAATATCGAAGCAAGCTCTTACACAAAAAGAAAAATTTAACTCTTTAACCATTGTTACAACACTTACAAATTGAGCAAGAGACACGATATCGTGATAATAATATTTTGAAGGAACCTGTCATGAAAGCTCATATGGTTGAAGAAAAATCAATCAAGAAGGAACCTGAAAATAAGAATTTTTCAAAGGCAAAGAAGACTACAAATTTCAAGTATAATGGTGCCAATTTTAAGTCTGGTGAATGCTATCATTGTCACAAAGTTGGTCACTATACGCGTGATTATAGAATTATCAAAAGCCAAAAAGAAGATAGAAAAAGCAAATAAAAAAAAGATGATCTTGTGGTAATGGTCATAGAAGAATTTGTAGCGGAAGATCAAGTGAAATAGTGGATAGATATCGGCGCAACTCGTCGCATATCAGGTAATCGAAATTCTTTCAAGACTTATGAATTAGTGAGGGGCGGTAAAATTGTATATATGGGAAACTCCTCCTCTACTAAAGTTGTGGGAAAAGAAACTATTGAAATGAAATTTACTTTTGGAAAGATAGTTACATTGATGGATGTATTGTATGTTCCTGATATTCAAAAGAACTTGGTGTCAGGTACGCTTCTTTCGAAACATGATTTTAAAATGGATTTTGAGGCAGATAAGTTTATTTTATCTAAAAATGGCATGCTTGTTGGAAAAGGTTATGTGGCAAATGGAATGTTTAAACTCAATATTGAAAATAAAAATATTTCTTCTTATCCTGTGGAGTCTTTGGACTTATGGCATGAATGTCTTTGTTTAGATCCATTCAACTTATGGTGAATAATGGATTAATCAAAGATCGTGGAAAGAATCATACTACTAAGTGTCTTACTTGTAGTAAATGCTAGATTACAAAAAGGCCCTTTAAGACAGTTGAAAGGACTTCCATACTTTTGCAATTAATCCACACTGATATTTCTGAAATAGATTGTTTGTCACGTCACGAAAAGAGGTATTTTATCACTTTCATTGATGACTACTCAAGATATACATATGTCTTTCCATTGAAAACAAAAGATAAAACATTTGAGACTTTCAAAACATATAAAGTAGAGGTTGAAAATTAAATCAATTAGGTCTGATTGAGGTGGAGAGTACTTAAAGTCAAATTTTATTAATTTTTGTGAAAAAGAAGGCATTGAAAAACAATTGACCATGTCCTATACACCACAGCAAAATGGTGTAGCAAAAAGAAAAAATAGGCCTTTCATAGAAATGGTTAATTCTATGCTTTATGGATCTGGTATGCCTGAAAATCTGTGGACTAAAGCCTTGCTTTCAGCATACCATATTTTGAATAGAATTACTTTCAGGAATCATGGTGCATCTCCATATAAACTTCAGAATAATTGAAAATCAAATATAAATTATTTGAAAATATGGGGTTGCTTGGCTCATGTTCGATTACCAGATCAATATTTAACTAAGATTGATCATAGAGGAGTATACTGTTTGCTTATTGATTATTCACAAACCAGTAAGACTTATAGATTTTTAAATATTGATACCCCAAGTCCTCGTACAATTATTGAATCTTTACATGCTAACTCTATTAAGCATATATTTCCTAAGAAAAAAGATTCTTTTAAACAAGATGCAAGTTCTTCTATTTCTCATCTTAAAAATAAAATAGTTGAGCCATTAGAAGAAAGTCAACCAAGACTTAGTTCAAGATCAGCCAAATCTAAAGACTTTGGACCTGATTTTCAAGCTTATTTGGCTGAAAAGGATCCTGAAAGTTATGCTGAAGCTATGTCTTCACATGATGCTCCTTTTTAGCATGAAACCATTAATGATGAAATGAATTCTATACTGTCTAATAATACATGGATATTATTATATCTTCCCCCTGGATGTAAACCAATTAGTTGTCAATGGATTTTTAGGAAGAAAATGAAATCCGATGGTACTTTAGATAAGTACAAAGCCCGCTTGATGCTAAAGTCTTTACTCAATTGAAAGATGTTAATTATTTTGATACTTTTACACCTATAGCTCGGATGACTTCTATTCATCTCTTGATTGTGTTAGCAGCAATTCATGGTCTTATGATTCATTAGATGGATGTGAAGACTGCATTCCTGAATGGAGATCTAGACAAAGAAGTTTACATGAAACAACCAAAAGGGTTTGTCATTCTTGGTCAATAACTTAAAGTTTGTAAGCTTCTTAAATCTCTTTATGAATTAAAACAAGCTCCAAAGAAATGACATGATAAATTTAACAAAAGTTATGATTTCTAATGGCTACTTAATCAATGGTGGAGATATCTGCATGTTTAGTAAATTTCAAAAAAATCCTGGTGTTATGATATGTCTTTATGTAGATGACATGTTGATCTTTGGAATTGATATCAAAAGAGTCAAAGAAACAAAATATTTTCTTGCTTCTCAGTTTGAAATGAAAGATCTTGGAGAAGCTGATGTAATTTTAGGCATCGAAATTGTAAGATCGGCAAGTGGTTTGACTCTTACTTAATCAAGTTATATTGAGAAAGTTATAAAGAGGTTTGGTCATTGTGACGACAAGCCTAGTCCTACACCATTTGATCCCAGCATCAAACTAGTGCGAAACTCTGGTGATATTCTTGATCAGTTGATGTATTCTTAAATTTTTAGGAGTCTTATGTATGCCATGCATTGTACCAGACCAGATATTGGTTAATGCAGTAGGAAATTTGAGCAAGTTTACTGGTAGCCTTAAAGTTGAGCATTGGAATGCCTTAATTCATGTTTTAAGGTATCTAAAGGGTATAATCAATGTTGGCCTACATTATTCTACCTTTTCAGTAGTTCTTGAAGGCTACAGTGATGCTTCCTAGAATTTTGATCCAAATGACTCTAAATCTATTACTGCTTGGATTTTCACTTTGGCCAGAGTAGCAATATCTTGGAGATCAAAGAAGTAGACATGTATTGCCCACTCAACCATGGCGTCAAAATTTATTGCTATGTCTTCTGTTGGAGAAGAAGTTGATTGGCTGCAGAGTATGCTAATAGACATTCCATTATGGGGTAAGCCAATACCACCTTTGACTATATATTATGATAATAAAACTGCTATATTTTGGGCTTCAAGTGATTGTTACAATGGTAAGTCAAGACAAGTTCATCGTAAACACAATCATGTGAGAAAATTATTGGAGGATGACATAATATCGCTTCAATATGTGAAGTCTAAACTCAATTTAACAGATCATTTGTCTAAAGGGTTAGGTTAGGAATCGGTGTTGATTGTACTTTATGGTAACCCTACCTAATGATATAATCTTGGGTTCAAAGGAAAAAAACAAGTAAAGTTACAATTGTGAAGCACATCTATAAAATTTCCTTTTTCTGTAGAGAGTGAGTAGATGTGCATAAGTTGAGATTTTTTCTCTTGATAAATCTATATGCCCGATCTCGATTGGAGTAAATAATAACACTCTTGATAGATTTATCAATACTTTGTTGTAAAGGAGGATGGGATTAATTTCTCTTAATGAAATTCATAAATTATTTAGTCGGAGTATGCAAAGTTACTGTTGATGAATTCACACACTAAGTGCGAAATGGAGGCCGCTTCAATAAGATTTTAACAGGAAAATATTAAAGAATTTAGCTAAAAGAATTTGGGACACATGGCCGTAAGGTATCAAAAGATTTTGATTTTCACCGGAACATAGTAATATGCATGGAGTATTTTTCTACTTCATTCAATGAACCACTTAGTTCAAGATTTGTTCACTAAGTAGTTAATGATTTAGAAAGTCTTTACTAGCTAATGGTTTAAGTCCAAAAGACACCATTATTGATGCATGTTGCTAGATTAATGTCTCAAAAGAATTTTGTTTCTTAAATATGAAATTTCTTGAAACAAGTGGGGGATTGTTAACATTTATGTTTCAATCAATTTTGAATCAAATGCACCGGTTAAAAGTTTTTTGATTTATGTTTTAATTAATTTTGAAACAAATGCATAACTTAAAAGATTATGAGTAACAAAGAAAATGAATGTGAATTTTACAATTCATTCATTAAGTCTTATGTTTTAGGTTCTTGAAAGAAATAGATTTTTATTTTAAAACATTCATAAACCTATTAACTATTACTTAGTTAATATACTTCTCTTGCATGAAACTTTCATCATACAAAAGTGTTTTCTTTTATTTGAAAGGACAAGCACTCAAAAAACACTTATCCCCTTGAAAATATTTGAGAGACATTGATCAAATGGTGAAATTACCAATTCAAGAATAGAAGAGAAACATACTTGAATGCTACTTGTTTTGTGGCTTAGTTGAATCCTGAAGATAGAGTTGTTACTAGTTCATCCGTTTGCTCGTGGGAGAGACTCCAATTATCTTCAAGAAGCGTATTATCGTGCCTCTAATCCAAGCAAGTTCTATTTTGAATTCTTGTATAATTATCATTATTTTTCTAACAGAAATATTATAACACCCCGAGTTTGTACCCTAGACGCTACATAGTGCTTACGACACCAAAGGACCACAAGCTAACCCATGACTGATATCTGCTGGGAGCACTGAATAATAATACTGTAAAATGCAGAAAATAGGCTAAAATGCCTCAGGTTCAAAATATATAAATACTGAATAAGTGTATCAACTGAAATAACAAATCTGTAAAACTTGAACACTGTCTGAAAACTAGTTTCAAAAGCCTCTAATCTGAACTGTCTGAAATTGGAGTTGAAGGGAAAATCCCCCAACTAACTCCATCTACTAAAATACTGAAACTACTGAAATAATGAAGTAAATGAATATCTTTGAATGATGAGGACTCACTGCTAAATCTACT
>NC_061114.1:207082560-207101787 GCF_002878395.1 Capsicum annuum
CTATATTATAGTGTTCCTTCTGGTTTCGCAAAATTTCGATACATTTAAGAATTTAACTTATAAATGCTATCATGGCTTTCCACTTTTCTTCATATCTAATGATTTTTGTTGTTTTATAAATCGTATATGTTTAAATCTGTTAATCTACTTGCATATATTCTAGTTCTCTCCCTCATTCTTGCATTCTAAGATAGACATCGACATTTGTCCAGCTAACTTTACAAAAAATAAACCATAAGGGTAATTCTTATGCATGTCAACATAGACTTCATAGTGAAAAGGACATGGAGGGTGCTCCAGTAATTGGTAAAATCTTTATCATAGTTCATTTTTGTGAATATTTAGGATTTCCACATGTTAGAGTTATGACCTGAATTTCGTTGATCGGGCCCTGAAAGTTTCACAGTGCGACCTATGCTTGTGATTTTCATTTGCCCCCACGGCATGGACTATAATGTTTTTGGGCCTAGGACCTATTTTTATGCAGGTATTATATAAATGTGATTTAGTGGGCTATTTCGGATTATTTCTCACATACACGAAATTGAGACTATTGTGTCCAACATTGTACTCTCTCCATCATAGTGAAACCTCCTCTGCCTCTATTTGTGGTTTTCCCCATAAATCTGTGTGTTCTTATTTTTTTATTTTGCTTGTGATTTGCTTATTTTCTACCTGATCATAACACCACACCTTTCACTTCAATTCATTGTTCGAAAATGAAAAATGGGCAATGCGAGAGCATGTGGCCATATGCGGGCGCACATGCCAATGCATGTCAGCCTAAAACATTCTATTTTATGCAATGACCGATATGCGACCGCATGTCACCATGTACGAGCGCACATGAGTCCACACATGGACTCGATGCTCTGAAATAGTTCAACTCTTCATGAACCATTATTTTTCTAAAGAAACACCTTTTGGCTATAAATATCTATTTTTTCCTTAGGTATTAGCATGAAAATTTAAAGTTAAAAATACTTTCTTCTTGAAAACTCAAGTGTGATTTGCTACCATTGAGTGTGTTCAAAATTCAATGAATTTAAGGTACCTCTATTAACTGAAGTGGTTCATTTTATCCTGAAAAGATTTATTCCATAGCATCGGATACTGAGGGGAATAATTTTCTTAAGGACATAGTTTGAAATTGGTGGACTTGAATCTTCATCCTATCTTCACCTCTTTCTTGTTGGCTTTTTTTATTTTCAAAAAATAGTTTGAACTTCATTGTTGTTCATAAGTTGTGGTGAACTTGCTATTGAAGTTCTTGATTTTAAAAACAGATCTTGTTTAACTCGAAAATAATATAAGCCACTTTAGGCAAAGGATGGTCTGGTACATATTTTTCACTGAAAAATTATGTGGGGAATAAAGATTAAATGTTAGTAGTTATGGCCCTACTTATGTCAAGGTGTAATTTAAATGTTCTTTTTGAGATACAAGCTTATTAATATTTCCACAAGTTCATAATCTTTTATTTTGATGTTTCATAAGATTGACTCTTATCCCTCCAAAGTGTCTGTACGTGTATAGTATAGGGGTTTTCCCCCAAGTAGTATGGCGGGGGGGGGGGGGGGGGGTTTATAGTAGACTTTTGAATCTATTTTCTCGAAGTTACGTTATATATCCCCCCTTAGACATAATTTTTTATATTAATATTCATAGTAGGGGTCATTGCCAAATGCTCCTGCACCATATGTTAATATTGCCTTGGTCATAATTTCTCGAAGAAAACAACATATATAAAAGCAGAGTATTGTCCTATTTGTTGTGAAACCATTTCATATTATTTCCATAACTAATTAAAAGGAATGACTTAACTCTATTGATCCATACACCTTTGAAAAAAAGATTATCTGTTTACAATACTTTAATAAAGTAAATATTTTCGGCGTGTATCATATTTTTTTTTATATTCAATATTGGTTCTTAACTAATCTTTTTAATAAACTAGCATATTGTAGGTGAATTAAGGTTGAGGAGGTTAAGTGGACTATTCGTTGGATGCGTAGAGGTAGAGCGACACGGCCAGATGAGATTCTGGTGGATTTTTGGAAGTGCACAAGAGGGGTAGGTATGGAGTGGTTGACTCGGTTGTTTAATATAATTTTCAAGACAACGGAGATGCCTGAGGCTTGGAGGTGAAGTACGATGATTTCGTTGTATAAGAATAAGGGCGACATTCAGGATTGGAACAATTATAGGGGTATGAAGTTGGTGAGTCATACTATGAAGGTTTGGGAGAGGGTGGTAGAGTTGAGGTTGTGGAAGATTGTTACTACTTCTAAAAATTAGTTTGGATTTATGCCAGGGCACTCGGCTACTGAAGCCATCCATCTCATCAGGAGACTGGTGGAGCAGTATAGGGATAGGAAGAAGGATTTGCACAGGGTGTTTATCGACTTAGAGAAGGCCTATGATAGAGTACCCAGGGAGGTTCTTTGGAGGTGTTTGGAAGCTAGAGGTATACCTATAGTGTATGTTCGGGAGATTAAGGATATGTACGATGGAGCCAAGACTCGGGTTAGGACTGGGGGAGGGGACTCAGAGCACTTTCCCATCTTGATGGGGTTACATCAAGGTTAGATGCTTAGTCTGTTTCTTTTTGTCTTGGTGATGGATGTTTTGATGTAGCACATTCAAGGTGAGGTGCCTTATTGTTTGCTTTTGTGGATGATGTAGTCTTGATTGATAAAACACATAGTGGATTTAATGCTTAATTGGAGGTTTGGAGGCAAACTTTTGAGTCTAAAGGGTTTAGGTTGAGTAGGTCCAAGACGGAATATTTAGAGTGTAAGTTCAAGAGTCCAATGTGGTTGTTAAGTTTGATACTCATTCTATAAGTAAGAGAGATAGTTTCAAGTATGTAGGATCTATGATTTAGGAGAATGGAGAATTGAAAAAGATGTCTCTCATCAGATTGGGGTAGGGTAGATAAAATAAAGGCTTGCCTCTAGAATTTTGTGTGACAAAAAGGTACCTCCCAAACTTAAAGGCAAGTTCTATAGAGTGGTGGTTAGACCAACGTTGCTGTATGGGGCAGAGTGTTGGCCTGTTAAGAAAGCTCACATCCAGAAGATGAAGGTGACGGAAATGTGTAATACCCCATATTTCCCTAGCTTAATTTAACTCTCAGTACATGAATATTCATATATAAATTTTTTAAAATACTCAGTATTTTTCTGTTTAGAGCTTACCATTGCATAGGAAATTCAGTTAGCTATTCAACGATATAAAATTTGCCTAAATCCGATACCCGGAGGAAGAGTTATAGGCATTTTTGTAAAATAGTGTACTACCTGGTACATCATCGCATCGCGGAGAGAGTGCAAATTAAAATTGTCAAAATCCAGTGAGCTATTGCGATCCCACCACGTCGCGCCGCCAGCCATTTTCCTAATTGTCACTTTCCAGTGTGACTCCGAGATCATGGCGCGTCGCACCAAGGGTTAAATTCGCATACAGTGGGGTACCACGATTGTACCACATCGCGCTAAGATCCCAGATCGCACTTGTCAATTTTCAGTGACACGGCGCGATAGCGCTGCGTCGCGCCAAGGGCCCAAATTGGAATATTTTGGAAATTAAAAGTGTCGTCCAGGGGCAAACAAATCTTTTCCCATAAATTTAATCAGTCCAAAAATGAGATTTAATCCCTAAAAACGTTATTAAGTTATTCTTTGATCAATTTTTCCCAAATCAAAAAGCACTCTCTCCCTAATAGAAAACCCTAGCTTCAAGAAATTAAGATAACCAGGTATGTTAGGTGTTCATCTATGGGTTCCTTTCACCCATAGTGAAAAAATTCATTTTTAAAATGACAAGATTATTGATTCATGATTTACATGCTTGAACGTGGATTGTATTCATGTTAATGACATTAATTGAGTATTCAATCCATGATTAATTGTAGATTCCATGAAATTAAAATAGCATGTATATTGAATTGTGTAATTCCTATGTTATAATCCTTGAATTAGCAAGTTTAGGTGTTGTAGTTACAATGTTTACACGTTGTTCATGATTATATGCATTAAGTTGTTCTCCCCATGTGTTTGATGGAATGTCCATGTGAATTAAATGGTGAAATCATGACATGCTAGCATATGTACAAGCTTATGCCTTACAAATGTTTGATAAAATGTCTTTATGAATGAATTATGTACAAGTGGACCTTGTTATGCTTTTCAAAATCATACTGTACTTTACTTTTCATGCTATCGAATCCTGGGGGTATCTAATACCAGACAATATAGCTGTTTACCTAGAGCTACAGTGTTATAGAATAGTCTCAGTTATGTCACGAAATAGTAGTACTCAGTCAGCTATAAAACATGATTCTATATAGGTCATTGTAGACAGGATGACCAAACCAGCTCACTTCTTGCTAGTTCATACTTCTTATTTAGTCGAGGACTACATCAAACTCTATATCAGAGAGTTGGTTAGATTACATGGAGTCCCAGTGTCTATCATCTCAGATAGAGGTACCTAGTTTGTCTCTCACTTCTGGAAAGCATTCCAAAATGGTCTTGGTACCCAAGTTCACCTCAGTATAAATTTTCACCCTCAGATAGATAGTCAAGAAGAAAGGACCATTTAAACTCTAGAAGATATATTAAGAGCCTGCGTTGTTGGTTTTAAAGGTGATTGGGATGCCTTTGATCGAATTCGCATATAATAACAACTATCATTCCAGTATTCAGATGGCTCCATTTGAGGCTCTTTGTGGTAGGATATGTAGATCTCCAATTGGTTGGTTTGAGGCAGGTAAGGCCATAGTTGTAGGGCCTGACTTAGTGTTTGATGCCTTAGAGAAGGTTCAGTTGATTAGATAAAGATCGAGGACAGTCTAGAGCCAACAGAAATCGTATGCAGATATAAAAAGAAAAGATCTTGAGTTTGAGATCGGTGATTTTGTGTTCTTGAAAATCTCTCCCATGAAGGGGGTGAAGAGATTCAACAAGAAGGGAAAACTGAGTCCCCGATATGTCGGTCCTCACAGAATTCTCAACCATTTCGGAAAGGTAGCTTACGAGCTTGAGTTGCCTTCAAATCTAGCTTCAGTGCACCCAGTATTCTACCTCCTTGCTAAAGAAATGCAATGGTGACCCAGCAGTCAAAGTTTCCATAGACGCTGTAGAAATTCAAAATGATCTCTCTTTTGAAGAGGTTCAAGTCCAGATCCTCGATCATTAGATTCATAGACAGAGGAACAAAAAAGTTCCCTTGGTGAAAGTTCTTTAGCAGAATTAGTCCGTTGAGGGAGCTACTTGGGAAGCAAAAGCAGATATGATACCAAATATCCTCACCTCTTCTCCACAAATTCAGATTTAGCTGAAGGTAACATTCTTCCTTAGATTTTCTCAATTTCATGTCCAGTTACTAATAAACTTTGTATTCTTTACCATTGCATATCATCTTCATGACAATCATGCATTCATGAATCAGTTCAGCCATGTACTCTTGCATCCGGTATGCATGTTCAGCATAAAAACTCAGCTTATCAGTAGCTTCATTCATGTATTCCATGCACCAGATATGCATGTTCAATGTGTAAGCTTAGTCTATCAGTGTTTCTCAGCTTAAATAGTCTCATTTGAAGATGAATGTTCTCAAGAGGGAGATATTGTAATACCCCATATTTCCCTAGCTTAATTTAACTCTCATTACATGAGTATTCATATATAAAATTTTTAAATACTTAGTATTTTTTTAGTTTAGATCTTACCATTGCATAGGAAATTTAGTCAGCTTTCCAACGATATAAAATTTGCCCAAATCCGATACCCGGGTGAAGAGTTATAGCCATTTTTTAAAATAATGTACCACCTGGTACATCATCGCGTCGCAGGGAGAGTGCAAATGGAAATTGTCAAAATCCAGTGAGCCATCGTGATCCTATCGCATCGCGCCACCAACCATTTTCCCAATTCTCACTTTTCAGTGTGACTCCATGATCATGACGCGTCATACCAAGGATTAAATTCGCATATAGTAGAGTACCGCGATTGTAACGCATCGTGCTAAGATCCCAGGCCGCAATTGTCAATTTCCAATGACACGGTGCGATAGCGCCACATTGCGCCAAGTGCCCAAATCGGAATATTTTGGAAATTAAAAGTGTCGTCCAGGGGCAAACAAGTCTTTTCCCATAAATTTAATCAGTCCAAAAATGAGATTTAATCCCTAAAAACGTTATTAAGTTATTCTTTAATCATTTTTTCCCAAATCAAAAAGCATTCTCTCCCTAATAGAAAATCCTAGCTTCAAGAAATCTAGAGAAATCCTCAAGAAAATCACCAAGGGCTTCAAGAATTTAAAATAACTAGGTATGTTAGGTGTTCATCTATGGGTTCCTTTCACCCATAGAGTGCAAAAATCCATCTTTAAAATGACAAGATTGTTGATTCATGATTTACATGCTTGAAATTGGATTGCATTCATGTTCATGATATTAATTGAGTATTCAATCCATGATTAATTGTAGATTTCATGAAATTGAAATAACATGTATATTGAATTGTGTAATTCCCATGTTATAATCCTTGAATTAGCAAGTTAGGGTGTTGTAGTTATAATGTTTACGTGTTTTCCATGATTATATGCATTAAGTTTTGCTCCCTATGTGTTTGATGGAATGTTCATGTGAATTAAATGGTGAAATCATGACATGATAGCATATGTACAAGCTTATGACCTACAAGTGTTTGATAAAATGTCTCTATGAATGAATTATGTACAAGTGGACCTTGTTATGCTTTTCAAGATCATGCTATGCTTTACTTTTCATATTATCAAGTCTTGGGGGTATTTAATACCCAACAATCTAGCTGTTTACCTAGAGCGACAGTAGTTATAGAATAGTCTCTGTCATGTCACGAAATAGTAGTACTCAGTCAGTTATAGAACCCAGTGAACTCAGTCCAGTTCATTCAGTCAACATGATCAGTAATAGTTCAATAAAATCCAATATAGTCTAGTAATCAGTCCACGGTCTATTCAGCTGGTAGTAGGATTCAGCACCGAGTGAACCCAAGGATGGGGGCTCACCTACCAGTAGAGGGTGTGATCCTTAGAAGCAGTCCTTGCATTGCAGAACTATGTAGCCAGCGTAGATGGAGACATCAACCTGCCAGTTGAGGGTTGATGAGGTGTTTTAACATGCCAGTTTAGGGTACCACCGTTCTTATTAGAGTACCTTCCAGATGTGGGTAACTCTTTAACTTGTCTTTACCCATTGCATGCTACTGACACCCTTTCAACTAGGGTTATATGTTGGACCCCAATTATCTTATTTGGGGTATGTCAGTTAGATGATTACTTCCCACAGTTTCAGTTTTAATTTTAGTATAGAACTCAATTCAGTTCCACAGAATCAGGACTGTTAGACATAGTCAATCAGTTTTAGTAACTCAGTTATTAGTAATCTCAGATATCAGTTAGTTAGTTATCAGAACTCTGAACTCAGCTTTAGTAAAAGCTCAAATACAGTATATACATACATAAATGCACAATATTGCATTCTCAGTACTTACAACAGTTTCAGTTATCTATGTGTCCATACTCAGTTATTCCATATCATTCAGTCAGTTATTGCTCATACATGTGAACCCTTGCATTTAGCCTTACCTTATTTAGCATAACAGTACATTCCATCTACTGACGCATAATTTCTCTTTGCGCTATGATGCCTCATATCATAGGTTAGGACGCTCAAGTTCCTAACTGCATTTAGACAAATTCAGTTAGCAGCAGCAAATTTAGTAGTAAGTCCTCATCTATCAAGGATATGCTTTTATTTTAGTAATTCAGTTTATCAGTATTTCAATAGTTGGAGTTAGCTAAGGGCTTGTCCCATCAACTCCACATTCAGACAGCTCAGTTAGAGGCTTTTTAGACTAGACTATTTAGATAGTATTCAGATTTCAAATGTTTTATCAGATATTATTATTTACCAGTATTTCATATTTTGAACCTTATGGAATTCCAGCCTATTTTTTGTATTACTTTCAGTATTATTATTCAGTTCTCACAGCAGGTAATAGTCATGGGTTAGCTTGTGGTCCTTTGGGGTCGTAAGCACTGTGTAGCATCCAAGGTACAGACTCGGGGCACTACAAAATGAGAATTCTGAGGTGGATGTGTGGGTGTACTAGGAAATATAGGTTTAGAAATGAGGTTATTCAAGATAAGGTGGGTGTGAAGCTTCGGTGAATGGCAAGATAAGACAAGCGAGGTTGAGATGGTTCGGTCTTTTGATAATGAGGAGCACGGATGCCCCAGTGCAGAGGTGTTAGAGGTTGGCTTGGGATGGTTTCAAGCATGGTAGAAGTAGACCAAAGAAATATTGAAGGGAGGTGATTAGACATGGTATGGAGTAGCTCCAGCTTACCGAGGACATTACACTGGATAGGAAGTTGTAGAGGAGGCAGATTAGGGTAGAAGGTTAGTCTGAGTTTAGGGTATTGTATCTTTTGGTCTATTACTTGGAGTATATTGTTTATGGTATTATTGAGTTTGCTAATCCCTATTATATCTTGTTCTTTTACTATTATTATTATTACTGTTCCTTATCTTAGATTGTTCTATTTTGAGTCGGGGGTCTATTGGAAATATCCTCTCTATCTCACATTTGAGGTAGTGATATGGATTGCGTACACTTACCCTTCCCAGACCCCACATGGTGGGAATATATTGGGTCTGTTGTTGTTGTTGGATTTTTATCTAATTTGAGCAAGTTTAGCAAGGAAAAAATATAAATGAGTTTTTCTTCAACTTCCAATAAGTTATTACGAAATGTTATAACTATTTTTTCTCATCATTTATTTATTTGTCAAATTTTTGCTCAAATTAACATAAAAGGAGCATAATGAAGTCAATTAAGCTTGCACCCAATCAAATCATCGGCAACTAGAAAATTATTTTTCTGATAAAAAGATATAGTTCATTTAATTTGGCATATTTGCTCATACTCGTGCAGCTTAACTAGAAATATCCAAATATCTAGAAGGCAACAAAGAAGTCGCTATATCCCAATCAACGTTAATCATTTAGAAAAACTTGTACTTTATTCTTTGAATAATTTATTTTAATAATATTATCATTTAATAATATTGTGTACTATATGACCTAGCATACACGTGCAACACTCGAGTCGAGAAACTAGTTTAGAGAAAAGCACATAAATTGGATCAAATTCAAAAATATTTACACAAGAATGGCCCAGCCTCAACTATTTTGTGAATTGGACATGGGACGCAATTTATTTACACGAGATACCCCCATTATTACACTCACTTCCTTCTTATTTTTTGTCAATGTATTTATTGTTAAGACCTTGCATTTATCGCTTTATACTTGCTTTTTCTCCTATTTTTTTTTTTAGAAAAATGATATTTGCTTTGTGGACCAGCTTTTATTAATAAAGAAATCAAATGTCAAGGAAGGCCCAACCCTAAATTCCTAATCCAACTCAGCAACTCTCACTTTACAGTTCATACTCTCTTCTTCTCTGCCCTCACTTTGACGCTCAGTTTCTCACACTCTTTCCTTCTCCACCTCACTTCAGCAAGTCCTCGTCGAGTTATTATCATTTCGATCTACTTCAAAAGATGTCTGTCGACCAGGTTTGAAAAAGTTATTTTTCTAAAAAATTGTTCAATTTCAAAAGTCTAGTTATGGCAAAAAAGATCCGCTATTTTGATCTTCAAAATGGAAAAAATAATAAGAATAAAGTTAAATCAAATTTGCAACAATCAAACTCAACCAATTTTATTTCGATTTGATGTTGCTTGTCATTTTTACCAAATCAAAAATCAAAAAATCAAACCAAAATTCAAAAACCGAATAGATCCAATTGAGTGACCACCCTTACCTAAAATGACCCAGTCTAAATCACTTTTCGAGAAAAACAAATAGACATTTAGGACTTTTCTAATGTTCTTAGATCTCCCAAATTCCCATTTCTCTTCTCTTCATCTTCAATCCCATCTCCTGTCATCCCGGATGGTGTGTAGATGATGGTGTACCTCTTCTCTAGTGGTGTTCCATAGCTTCGACATGGGAAGCTCCACGTCGACCTCAATATCTTCTTGACCCTAAAGATCTGCTTCTCCAACCGCCATTCTAGTAAGTATTTTATAGATCTCATTTTTTGTGCTTTAATGACTCTTTGAGGAATAAAAGTTCCTCTATCTCTTGCTTTCCATTTATGACTCCTTATCTCTAGAGCACACTTTGAGACCTGATTCTCCAATTAGGTTCTTTTTCCCTTTTTGCAGTCACTTTGTAACTTTTACCGTTGTGAAACCTCATTTACTGCTTTCTACGTTCATTTTTTATTGTTCAATATTTTCTTTCAAAGACAGTGAGTAGTGAGTGAGATTTATGGTTTATTAAAATGGTGAGTGGGTGAATTCCAATAAAAATGTAATGGATGTGCTAAGTATAGACGCTTATGGCCTCCCCCTTTATGCCTTGCGGTAATGATTCCTCTATGATTTTAATTAATTTTTAATTTTTATTGCATTTTAGGAGTTGATTTAGATATTGGAACAACGCGGTCTATCTTTTAATTGATGTCAGTGATAAGTGTTTTTTCTGTAAAGTATTCATTGAGAGTCTAGAAAATCTCGATAAAAACTAGGAAAATGTTGATGAAAAGTTTCTCCTCGGAGAATCATAAGGTTGAACTTGAGATAAGAATCACCGAGAAGAATTCAACTTGAGAAGAGTTAGGAAAAAGTAAGAGCGGAAGTGAGGAAGACGAAGTGAAAAAGGAAGAAGACAATTCATCTACTGTGAAAGAGTGGCGAGTTTTCGCTACTGAATTGCTTCCACCAAAGTTGCCTAAGACAAGGTCATTGAGGGAGAGACTTGTTCTTTATTCTTTGGATACTTTATTTTAGTAATGTTATGGTTTAATAAAATTATGTACTATATGACCTCGTATACACGTGCAACGCACGTGTTGAGAAACTAATTTAGAGAAAAGTACAAAAATTTGACCAAATCCAAAAATATTTACACAAGAATGACCCAACCTACACTATTATGTGAGTTGGACATGCGGCTCAATTTATTTATATGAGATGCCCCTGATTGCATGTACTTTCTTCTTATTTTTTTGTAAGTGTATTTATTGTTATGACCTTGTATTTTCCTCTTTACCTTGTTTTTTCTTCTTCTTTTTTAAAGATTAAATTTACTTCATGGACCAGCTCAAATGTCAAACAAGGACCAAAGCGGCCCCAAAATAAAAAATCCACAAATAAAAAAGCATGTGTAACCGAGCCTTAAAATGACCCGATCCAAATCACTTTTGGAAACAAAAAGACAGACATCTATGGCTTGTCTAAAGTTGTAGAATTTCCTAAATACCTTTTTCTCTTCTCTTCATCTTCAATTTCACCTCCTTTCATCACCGATGGTGCACCACTTCTATGGTGGTGTTCTATAGCTCCGATGTGGTAAGATATTTATTTTTAATCAAAGGCAGGTCATACCAATAAATAAAATAAAAATAGATCTATCTATACAAGCATGTGCCAGGTCCAAAAGTAAGCCAGCCCAAAGGAACAAAAATCCAAAAAACAAATTAAAAAACAACAAAAACCAATAATAAGGTAAAAAGACAAAGTAAAGGCTAAGGTCAATAAAAAGACTCATTTTAGAAATATCTATCATCTTCTCAAAGCCTCTTTATTTCTAGATTACGTTGATCTCTTTTCTCCTTCTAATGTGTAGATCTTGTGTCTTCTGATCTCTAATAATGAAAATCTCAATCTCGGAGCTAAGTTTTCACAATTTTTGTTCCTATGTTCAATTTTAGTACTATTTGAAGCTCTCATCATCCTGATTCTTTCAACATACCTTGGAGATGAAGATCCATACCAAATCTATGCTCCTATGTCTAGATCTGAATATCTTCTTGACCCTCAAGATCTGCTTCTCCGACCACCATTCGAGTAAATATTTCATTAATCTTCTTCTTTATGATTTAATGACTCTTTAAGGAATAAAAGTTCCTTGATCTCTTGCTTTCTATTTCTGACTCCTGTTATCTCTATGGAACATTGAGATTTGATTCTCCGATAATCTTCATTTCCCTTTTTGCAGTTGCTTTGTAGATCTTCCAGTTGCGACCTTTCTTAGTCCCAATTTACTATTTTCTCCTTTCATTTTAATTGTTTAGAATTTACTTTCAAGGATAGTGGGAAGTTAGTAAGATTTATGATCTATAAAGATGGAGAATGGGTGAATTTTGATAAAAATGTAGCGGGTATCTAATATCAACTTTCGTAAGTGGTAGATCCATGATAGAGGTGGAAATAGAAGGGTTTTAATTAATTTTTAATTTTTATTGTATTTTAGGAATTGATTTGGACATTGGAACAAAGCGGTCCATCTCTTGGTTTGATGTCAATGATAAATGTTTTCCCCCTAAAGTATTCATTGAGAATTCATAAAATCTCGATAAAAACTAGAAAAATGTTGATGAAAAATTTCTCCACGGAAAATCATAAGGTTGAACTTGAGATAAGAATCATTGATAAGAACTCAACTGGAGAATAATAAGGCAAAAGAAGAAGGTAAGTGAGAAAGATAAAGTGGAAAAAGGAAGAAGGTAGTTCATCTAATTTAACAACATGCCGCTCTTTCAAAATAGATGAACTACCTTCTTCCCTTTTCCACTTTTTCTTACTCACGTTCCTTCTTCCTTTTTCCTAATGATTCTCTAGTTGATTTCTTATTAATGATTCTTACCTCAAGTTCAATCTTGTGATTCTCCGAGGAGAAACTTCTATTAACATTTTCCTATATTTATTGAGTTTTTCTGCACCCTCATTGACAACTTTAGGAAAAAATCACTTACCATTGATATTGATCTAAAAGATAGATCGCTTTGTCCCAGTGTCCTAATCAATTCCTATTATGCGACAAAAATTCAAAATTAATTTAAACCCTTCAATTTCTACCTCAATCATAGATTTTCCACTTGCGAAAACTGATATCAACACATTCATCACATTTTTCTCGAATTTCACCCACTGTCCATCATTAAAGATCATAAAACTCACTGGCTTCCTGCTCTTATTGAAAGTCAAATACTAAACAAGTAAAGATGAACTGTGAAAGGAGTAAATCGATTAAACAACTGATGTTATTATTTTTTAGGGATAAAGGAGCAAATTCAGTAATAACAATGTGCTCTTTTGAATATGAAGGAATCGAAGGAGTGTCACCTTTAACGGAAGCGGTTCATCTTTTTGAGAAAATGAAAAAGGGTAAGACATTCTACAACGGTTTGATGAACTTTTGAGAGATGAGAAGATCAAGTTTTTTGTTTTCCTTTTGAATGATTGGGAATTGATGAGGTTTGAGGTAAGAGGATTTTCAAAGTGAGAGAATATTTTGAATTTAGGCTATAAATAGGGCATGGGAGAATGGTTGAGATTAAAAGATGCAAAGCATCTGATGGGCCACATCTGGTTAGATGGATGTGCCTATCGAGTTTAAAGTACAGGTGACAAATTTTGGAAGAGGTGGGAGAGTGATATGGAACAGTTATTAAATAATTAAAATAATCATTATTTAGGAATAGTAAGTGGTAGTAACCTGATTAGGAAGCTGGTCCCTAACCAATGTTAAAATCTAATGACTTGTGTTGTCTCACCACTCCTTTCATATCTTTTCCTTCATGCCATGGGTACATATCTGCAAAGATATGAGACTAAATTAGATATGTAAGATATTTTTTAACCAGGATACCTTCTTACCAACATAGCCATGAATGGAGAATCAATAGCATCTCCTGCATCTAGCTTGATTCCATCAACCATACTCATTCTAGTATCCGTCAACTAGTTCCCTACTAATTTTTGTTAGAGGTATACTGAGGATAATCCTTTCAGTACTTGAACAGGACATTTTTCTCCTTGATCTACGACACCACCAGCTCTACTCACATTCTAATTCTTGATTTCATCGCTTAGGAGACATGTCTCCATTAAGAGCCTCTCAGCAAGTAGTGATATTCAGGTTTTCAATCAAGTGCTTTGAGTATCCATTGTTATCAACTTATCATACTTGTGCTGGTTACTCCCCCTTGCCTTTACCTGTATCATTAATCATTTGTTAGCCATGAAAACCTATTTAAGTCTAGGTTCCCTAAAGGGTGATAGAGGAAAAATTAAATTTTTCTTTGTCCAGTTTGGCAATCTATGTTTCTTCCTTTTTTTCTGAAGCTGTAGTTTTGAAAGGACATATATCCTTGGAGTGACCATCCTTTCCACAATGATTACTTGAAACATCACTTTTGATCTTTGCATGTCTGACTGAAGAGCTGGGTCCATCTTCTTGATTGTTGTATCCCAAGCCTCTCCTGTTACTGTATTCTTGGCTAATGAAGGTAGTCAGTGTTTGTGAAGATGTAGTCCACTTGAGAGCTTTCTCAAGTTCAGTATTTACCCAAATCAGTTCCTTCTCAAGCATTGTGTTTCTATCAAGTGAGGCAATCAGATAAGCCTTGGTATTGGTCAATTCTTCTTCCTTCTAAAACTACATTCTACTCTCTTCACCTGTACCTTTAGAATTGTGATTGATGATTTCATCTAGCTTTTTATTCAAAAGTTCTTATCCATTGAAGAGAGTCTTGTAGATTGCTTGATGCTCAGCTGTTTGTGCACTTAGCTCCACCATTTCTTGTTCATACTATGTCAGATCTTCCTTCAGCTTTGGCTTCTAATTGGTGAGTTCAGCCACTTGGACACTCAACTCGATCATTTCTTTCTCACATTTTTCAAGGGTTTCCTTCAATTTTTTTTGTCCTTGACAATGTCATCTGGAGAATCAATCAACACAGAAGCAAGAGATCTCATCTTACTTAGGAATTAGTCCTTAAGATTTTCTTTGATTTCAAGGAGAGTGACTAGCCTATTTTTCTCATCATTGGTATCTACCATCAGAGCAAAGATAGAGTCAAAACTTGATATTTCATTTTATATTACCATCATAGATACATCTTTTCCTTGTTCTGAATCATCTGAATTACTAAGGGAGTCACCTCAACAGGCTGTCAACACTTGATTGACAACCTTGCCTACTTTAGTCTTCCTGTTAAACCTTACAGGAATTTGATATTAAAATACCTTGAGAATCCCAAACAATATTAGAACCATACTTCAAGCCCATGAGAAATAAATTATAGTGTTTTGTTAGTTTTATGAGTGAGTTTGATGTATATTAAGGACTCAAATAACTCCTAGCTATTAGATGAATCAAAATATCCCTTACCGATTGAGTTTTCGAGAAGGATGATGCTATAGTCAACTTCAAATGAGCATATATTTCTTTTTACTAAGAATTTTTGAGCTCATGACCCACCAAAATATAAATAATTGAATTATCTTTCCAACGATACCAATTTTGCCTAAATCCGATAACCAAGCGAAAAGTTATAACATTTTTTGTGTGAGGCAGTGGGCTGCCGTGATTACACTGCTCGGCGGTGCAATAGCAGTGAAGCCAATACCGCTCAGCGGTAAACCTTTAAATTGAAGTCATCCTAAGGAAGTGGGTCACTGCAATTAGCCCGTTCAGCGGTGCTATAGCGGTGGGACTAATACTGCTCAGAGGTAAGCCTTAAAATAGGGATTTCTAATGTCCAGGGACCATTTGGTCTTTTCCCATAGCTCCAAATCCATACAAACACGAGATTTAAGTCCCAATAGAGCCTTATTTTCTTATTATTTCACCAATTGTTCACATTAAAGTAGCCCTCTTTCAAGAACAAGAACCTTGCCTCCACAATTCAAGAACATATCTCAAGAATTCACTATTAACTCTCACGAATTCATCAATCCAGGTATGTTAAGTGTTCATCCATGGGTTCCTTCCACCCATGGAGTCCAAGTATCAAATTTTAAATTCAAAATTATAATTTTTACAAGTTATCATGATTTTAATTGTGATTTTAACCATGAATCCCCATGAATCTTATTTCTATACCATGCTCTCACGAAATTGATGTTGATTATTAAACTTCACAAGATTAAGTGTTGTTGTTCACTGATTTAATTCATGACTAGTGATGTTGGGGTTGAAATCATGCTCTTACTACTAGATTTAAACTATTCCCATGCTTAGCTTAAACTACGAATATCAAGTGTTTGATGAAATACCGCAAAGAATGAGTTTTGAATAATGACCCTTGTTATGTTTTCAAGTGAGTTCCCATGGAATGCATTATAGTATGTTTTAAATAAGTGATGCCTATATTGTGTTCATACGAATTTAGAATAAAACGCTTAGCTTTTGATTTGGTCATGTAATTGTTCGATCTTTTCATTTTTATAAAGCATCCCCATGTTAAAGTCTGAGTCCCCATGTGTTTGATGAAATTCTTAAGTGAATAATTATGAATAATGATTTCCTTCCATTGTTTCAAAGCATTCAAGTGTTCCTATTGTTGCTATCGAATTTTGGGGGTTATGAATACCCAAAAACTTAGCTGTTTTCTTAGTCTCAGCATTTTCATAATAGTTTCAGAATATTTTATGAGCATTATCAGTTTAGTTAGTCATCATAATCAATCAAACTTAGAATATTTCAGTAATCCAAGTCAATTCCCTCTTCAGTTAATCTTAGCTTAGTTCCATAATCAGTGTCAGTCCATTTGGGATTAGGATTCAGCACCGAGCAAACCCAGGGATGACGACATTCATGTTAGTATAGGGGTTGACCCTTAGTAGCAATCCTTGAGTTACAGAACTACATAGCCAGCGTAGGTTGAGATAGTTTCCTACCAGATAAGGGTTGACACATCTCTCATGAGTTTTCCTGCCAGTAAGGGTTGACAAAATGTCTTTCTGCCAGATAGGGTTGACTCATAACCATTGTTAGTACTCATGGCAACAGTAAAAGCACCCTTCAAATTGGGGTTAGAGGTTGGACCCCGATCAACTCAGACTGGGGAATGTCGGTTAGATGATACCTCCTACAGTTTCAGTTTTAGTACTCAGTTCAAAATATAGTTTCAGTTTTGCTTGACTAGAGCATGCAGATATCAGATATTCAGTTATCAGATTTTAGTATTTCAGATTATAGATTATACACAGAATATGTTTTATGCTTGATCACGCATCCTCAGTATTTACAGATCTTATGCATCTTCAGTATTTACAGATTCCATGCATTTTATTCAGTACTTCATTGTAATGACCCAAAATCTCCTCTCGGAACGTCACACGGTGCTTAAGGCTACAAGTAGCCCCAAGCTAACCCTTTGAGCCTGTCACTACATAAAATAACTCATTTTGAGAAGAAATAAACAAAACACTAGCACTGTCGTATCAAATGATAGAAAATACAAAAAAAAATACTTGGTCCAAATGACCACAATACTGAAAATCTCAACATACTAACAATCTGATAACTAGTATGACAAAGCCTCTATTACTTAAGTCTACTAGAGAGCCATTGAGACAGATCCCCAACTGACTCAAACTAAACAGAAAGCAATAATATGTCTACTAAAACACTGAAATATCTGAAGATAGATCCTCAAACCATGAGGACTCACCATTGTAGAGATTTAGACAAAGGTACTCAAAATTTATTGACGAGGTTGGGACTGAGCACCTGAACCTACATTATAAGACAATATAGCATATAGACGTATATGTGGATCAACACTTGGGAATGTACTGAGTATATGGGGGTGTGTGTATTTACAAAAAATAATATCCATACTCTTTAATCAACTCATGCATGCAAATATGAATGAATCGCATAGCTTGAATACATCTACAATATAAAGCTCATAAATCATGTAGAATGAAGCATGTAATACAAATCTCATGAGTCATTATACTTTAGCTTTAAAAATCTGAACGCTTCTCTTATTCTCATTACTCGAAGACTAAAGAAAGCTTTAAATAATATTTTCCAACTCATACATATATCTCATGGAGAGTAAAACTTCTTTAATGTTCAAGAACTTAGAACTCTTTTAAACTCAACACACTTGGAACTCGGAATTCTATAACTCTTACTAGTAGAGAAAACTACTTTCTTCTTGGAAAAATTTTACTTCAAGAAACTATTTTGAAAATCTTACTATTAGGGAAAAAATCACATATCACAAAGCTTTAGGGAAAATATTCTATCTCAAGGGTGGTTCTCTTAACCGACATAAACCATGTGAGCTACATGGAGTCCAACGTTTTGTCCTCCTAAGGAAGAAATCTCACGTTGGGGAGAGGCTTCATACTCTTGCCAGAGAGTATAACCTAAACTCAGTAATCACTTATCTTAGACTCGGGCCCATAAATCTCAATCCTATGGTGGCACGTATTTCTAGGGTATGAAACCGTAGTAACTTACCCAACTCGATGCTAAATACTACTCCCTTTAGTTAGCTACACTCATCTCATGGAAATCCACTTTAAAATAATCTCATGGTTCATAAGAACCCAACTATAAAATCTGTAGTCTCATTTGGTAAAGTGGATTTCAAAGCTACTATGACCATTAAGGTCAAAACTTTCTCAATGATCTCAAAATAGTCAAATCATGGGTGCTTATAGCACAAAAGTTCATAAATACTGAAATCTCAAGTAGGTTTTAATGACCCATAATCAAATCTCAAGTTAAGACTCATCAAAATGCATACTAGATATCATATAGACTCATAAATCATATAGAAATCTGGAATTTAGAGCAATTTGTCTCAAAATCTCAACATACTCATGTACTTCAATTTCTAGAACATTGGAAAATCTCAAAATCCCATGCATAGTAATATTGGGTATGAATCCACACTTCAAATTCATAGGATAACTTATAAAGTCAGGTTTCTTTGTAATTTAAAACAAGTTTTGGGCACAAGGACGAAAGAACTGTCCTTCTTCAAACCCCACATACCTTAGATTGTGAAACTAGATGAACAAACTTGCTTGAAACTCTTCTTCTTACTCTTTGAGAAAGGGTTCTTGAAGCCTTGGACTTGGGGAACTCAAACCTCAACTCAATCTGTAGAATCTATGGTGAGTTCTTGAATTTCTTGGAGAAGGGCTTTGGTTTGTTCTTGAGGGAGAAACCCTAGCTCTTGGATGTTTTCGGAGATAATGAAGTCATATGCTTTATTTTGAATATATCAGGGTATTAAAAGGGAAAATACCCAAAATATCCTTTTAAAGATGACTTAAAAATACTGAACGG
>NC_061114.1:207104787-207121505 GCF_002878395.1 Capsicum annuum
AAAGACTGTTCTGAATATTAGTACTCTCTGAAGGATCCACTACAACGGAATCACCATTATGCTTTTTACACAGAGATATGAAAAATAGGATGAACGGCTGATCGCTCTGCAGGCAACTCAACTTCATAAGCTACTTTAAAAATGACTCAAGACTCTATAGGGGCCCACATAACGGGGACTAAGCTTCCCTTTTTTACCAAACCTCTTCACCCCTTTCATGGGTAAAATCTTTAAGTACACCCAATCTAGCCAGACAATGCACATCATGAGCTAACTCTTTCTTACCTTCCTCTACATGAGCAACACTACTCATAAACAACTTGCTAAGGGTATCTTCCACTATATTGGCCTTGCCCGGATGATACAACGCACTCATATCATAGTCTTTTAACAACTCTAACCACCTCATCTGCCTAAGATTCAACTCCCTCTGAGTAAACACATACTACAGGCTCTTATGATCAATAAACACAGCAACATAGACACCATAAAGATAGTGTCTTCATATTTTCAAATCAAGGACCACAACAGCTAATTAAAGATCATGGGCTGGGTAGTTTTTTTCATATGGCTTCAACTGTCTAGAAGCATAGGCTATAACCTTACCTCTTTGCATTCCTTTAGTTAGCTACACTCATCTCATGGAAATCCATTTTAAAATAATCTCATGGTTCATAAGAACCCAACTATAAAATCTATAGTCTCATTTGGTAAAGTAGATTTCAAAGCTACTATGACCATTAAGGTCAAAACTTTCTCAATGATCTCAAAATACTCAAATATGGATGCTTATAGCACAAAAGTTCATAAAAATTGAAATCCCAAGTAGAGTTTAATGACCCATAATCAAATCTCAAGTTAAGACTAATAAAAATGCATTCTAGATATCATATGGACTCATAAATCATATAGAAATCTGGAATTTACAACAATTTATCTCAAAATCTCAACATACTCATGTACTTCAATTTCTAGAACATTGGCAAATCTCAAAATCTCATGCATAGTAATATTGGGTAGGAACCCACACTTCAAATTCATATGAGAACTCATAAAGTCATGTATATTTGTAATTTAAAACAAGTTTTGGGCACAAGAATGAAAGAATTGTCCTTGTTCAAACCCCGCATACCTTAGATTATGAAACTAGATGAACAAGCTTGCCTGAACCTCTTCTTCTTATTCTTTGAGAGAGGGTTCTTACAGCCTTGGACTTGGGGAACTCGAACCTCAACTCAATTTGTAGAATCTATGGTGAGTCCTTGAATTTCTTGAAGAAGGGTTTTGGATTTGCTCTTGAGGGAGAAACCCTTGCTCTTAGATGTTTTCGGAGATAATGAAGTCATATGCTTCGTTTTGAATATATCAGGGGATTAAAAGGGAAAAAACCCAAAAGATTCTTTTAAAAATTACTTAAAAATACTGAATGGGATTTATGATAGTCGAAGTGATGGTCCGTCAGATCATCCGTCGCACGTTGGTCAAAAAAAGACCACACTGCCTTAGTTGCGACGGTCCGTCATCTTTGCCATTGCACTTGGGCTAGAAGAGGGAGTCACTTCCTTGGTTGCAACGGTCCGGGCGATGGTCTATCACAAACTCAACGGTCCGTCGACTTGTCTGTCACACCTGGGCGGTTCCAACAACTCTCAGTAAAATGACCATAAATTTTCACCCCAATACCGAATTTGGATAAAATTGGTATTGTTGGAAAGCCAATTCAATTCTCTACATGAAAAAAAGTTGAAATTAGGGAAATTATATCAAGGTTAAAAGACTAATCACTTGGTAAGTCCCTTCTCAATCTTTTAGGGCCAAAATTACACTTCACTTGACACGCTCTAAGGCTCAGACTATGAGGGAACTTTTGTGGGGTATTACATTCATGCTATTTTGTTAGTTATTATTCATGCATATGAAACCATGCATATCATCCTACCTCACTTAGCATACTAGTACATTCAAAGTACTGATCACATACTTTTTTCTTGCGCTATGATAAATCATATCATAGGCTCTGATGCTCAGTTCCCGAATCATACATAGACTTTTCAGATTATCAGCCATAGCAGTGGTAAGTCCTCATATTTCAAGGACAGACTATATTTATTTTCATGTTTTCAATTTAGTAGTTAGTTAGAGTTAGTTGGGGCCTATCCCATCAACTCATATTCAGTCAGTAGAGGCTTTTCAGACTAGTACAGACAGTTAGTCAGTTTTTAGATTTCAGTTGTCATTATCAGCATTATTAGTTATCTTACAGACTTATCAGATTTATGACTTAAAACCTCATGGCATTTCTCAGTTTATTTCTGCATATGATCTTTTGATATCAGTTTTACTCAGTGCTCACAGCAGGTACCAACTCATGGGTTAGATTGTGGTCCCTCAAGACTGTAAGCACTGTATGGCACCCAGGGTATACTCTTACGGCGTCATAGATATTTCTCTTTTTCTTTACCAGCAACCTGCCTAGCATATTCCTTGTGTTTTATCATATGCATAGGGCAATCCTTAATGTAGTGACCAAGCCTGCCACATTTGTGTCATGTGTCACTTCCTTTTGAACCCTATTGGAATCTCATCTCTTGGGTAAAGTCTCTGACGTTCTCAAGGGTTTGAGAACCTTCTTTGCAATATAGATTTTTTCATCTTCTTCAACACTGGTTGTTTCTTTTGCAACCTTAAGGACTAAATTCTTTTCCTCCTTGGGCTCAACCTTTAACTTTCCAAGTTTCTTTAACATCTCATAGGTTTTGAGATTCCCAATGAGCTCATACATTGCCATTTTGTTGATATTCCTGGCTTCAATGATAACATCAACTTTGTTTTCCCATCTTTTTCACAAAATGCTCAAGAATTTTCTAACCTGATTGTGAGTAGGAATGACTTTACCCAGACAGTACAACTCATTGGTTATTATTGTGAATCTTGTGCGCAACTCCTAAATAGATTCACCTTCTTACATAGTGAATGTTTCAT
This sequence comes from Capsicum annuum, assembly GCF_002878395.1. NCBI lineage: Eukaryota > Viridiplantae > Streptophyta > Magnoliopsida > Solanales > Solanaceae > Capsicum > Capsicum annuum. Next base: position 207,107,770 of record NC_061114.1, read on the forward strand.
ATTGATTTTTCAGCATATCTACCTTGGACTACTTCAACTGAGTGGTTCCTCATGGGTTTTTTGGAGGTAATCTTAGATCTCTTTAGCAGTTTGATAAGTAGAGATTCTACTGTGCTCATCAAGACCAATACCACATATAAGGATCTTCTTGGCCTTGTATTTCTTTTCTATGTTCTTTTTGTCAGCATCATCAAATTCCTTCTCAGTCTTAGGAACTGAAGAGGTAACATCTCCAATATTTACTACCCTTGTAGGAACAAAAGGCCCATCCTTAATGACATTTCATAGCTCAGATTCTTCAGCCATGATGAAGTCATGCATTCTTGACTTTCACCACCCATAATATTTACCATTGAATCTTGGAGGTCTAGTGGTTGACTATCCTTCCTCTAGATTTGGAGTAGCAACCATTCTTCAAAATCCATCCAAGGTGTTAGCTTTTTTATGGAAGACCCGCTCTGATACTAAATAAAGGGTTGGGAGGATAGCTTCAGCTCAAGGACTTGTTTCCAGATACACTAACACAACAAGAACTAGGAGATATGCAAGGCAAGAAATGCAGGAATAAAGTAAATAGAAGACACTGGATTTTTACATGAAAACTCCTTGCTCGAGGAAGAAAAACCACGAACTACCTCCAGGATTTCTAACCTCCACTATGCTAAAATCTTCTTGAATATAGACTGCAAGGGTTAAAATCCTAATCCTTTATTTCCTAGCAACAACTCTATTACAAGGTAACACAAGCAGTACCTCTACTGCTTCAACTTCCAGCTAACTCTAACTGGACTCCACAAGCTAACTCTAGCTTTAACAATCACCTAACTCTAGATGATTACAATGAAAGGTTTGCACCTCAACAACTACTACAATCATAAGCTAATATAGTCAAATGTTTAAGAACACAATATATAGACTCAACTATAGCAAGGAAGTAAAAATACAACTTGATGAACAATCAATTTCCTACTGTTGTATGTTGTCTTTGCTTCCAGCTTCAAAAAATATTTATTTGTGAGAATATCAAAGCATTGGTTTTCTTATTGAGAAAAACGAGCAATATGTAGTATGACCCAAGAAAACCTAGGAGAGATCCCATTGGTTGAGGCAAAAAGGTGGAAGCAGATTTTCCACCTACTTTGTACTATATGTTAGCTATGATAGTTGACTGTGATAGTGACAGGTGAGCCCAACCTATTTCCTAAGTGGTAACAGCTTTATCATCACAAAAACTCAAGAAAATAGACCCAAACTATAAGCTTGTCAATCATCAAAATTAAGAACTTAACATAGTGATTCTCAACACACATCTTTTACCACTGGAAAACACCTAAAAAAATGCATTATGCTGGTTCAACTTGAAAACAAAGAGAATTCGATAAAAGCAAATTAAGATAGCGAGACTACAATGTTCAGAATTTTTAAATAATCATGAATAACAAAATATCCATCGGTGCCAGACACCTAATGTCCAATAACATAATATCCTTCTTTTTGTTTTTTATTTTTTTAAGATCTCAGTACTCATCTTGATGTTATCTCCTTTGGTTTTTGTTGCTCTTTTTATTATTTGATAAACCTTTTTTTATAACTGTAGTGTCTGGGTCAGCTTGTGCATACTACAATATATGGAAAGAAATTACCTAGTGTTTGTTTTGTCTAGCTGGATTTGAACCTAAGAACTCATGGCTCTTAACCATTTCATCGAACTTAGGTGCTAAACCTTTTCTTTTTCAATACACACCAGCCTGTGTTTGATAAACCTTTTGTTCTTTTGGGACAGAGAAGAGTAAAAGATAGTGCCGAGTTGGTGAGCTTGAATCTAAGCCAAGAATTTCATTAAATATTAAGAGAGAAATTTTAGATTCAATGTCCAACAAACTAAACTCTACCTCTTGAATAAAATATGATGAGTAGGATTGCAATACAATGCTTCTATACTTCACTACTTAGCAACAAATGTCCTTTGTTCCACTTTGGGAACAATTTAAATGAACTCGCAGACAAAGTAGCTTATAGAGGATTGTTATGATGGGAAAACAATAAGCAATATGATAAGCAAAAGGAAAAAGAAGATGAACACAAGATTTACGTGGAAACCCTTGATAGGAAAAAACTATAGGCAAAGGTAGAGGAATTTCACTATGATGGATGAATAATACAATGAGGACAATGACATATATAACACGTCCAAAATGACCCACTAAATGCACTTATATAATATATGTGTACAAATAATCTTAGACCAAAAACATATAGGTCCATACTATGCGCGATCCCTACGCCACCACCACTGACCCCACAAAAAATCACAAACATGGGTTGCACCATGAACTTTTTAGGGCCGGATCAAAAAAATTTAGGTCACAAACTTTAATAATCTCCACCTTGACATGAATTCCAATTCAGAACTCAAATCCATTACAAGAAAACTCTCCACCTCTTCCACAAAACCCCCTAAGGGAACATCCTAACTGTTGACACCAACCAAGTCAAATCAATGCTCAAACTTGGCACTTGATAGTGTCTTGGTCATCATATCAGTAGAGTTATCATGGGTACTAATCTTGCTTACCAAAATATCACCACGAGTAATAATTTCACGCACAAAATGATATCGAACATTGATGTGCTTTGTACTCTTGTGAAATATCTGATATTTTGTAAGGAAGATAGCATTCTGACTATTACAAAAGACCGCAGTAATCTATAAGCCTTTGCTAAGTTCACCAAATAGACCCTTCAACCAAATATCGTCCTTGCAAGCCTCTATAATAGCCATGTACTCTATTTCAATAGTTGACAAAGCAATTGTAGTTTGTAAGGTAGCTGTCCAACTGATAGCACAACCACCAATGGTGAAAACATAGCCTGTAAGGGATCTGATTTTATCATGGTCTCCTACAAAATCAGAATCAACATACCCGATTACTCCATCTCTATTTTTCCTAAACTGCAAACAAATATCAGCAGACTTATGAAAGTATCTGAAAAACCATTGAACAACTTTCTAATGTTCTTTGCCAGTATTTGCTATGTATCTGCTAACTGCACCAACTGTAAATGATAAATCTGGTCGGGAATAGACCATCGCATACATAAGAGATCCAATAATACTAGAGTATGGAATTTGAGATATATAGTCATGCTTATTATCTGTCTTTGGAGATAACATGGTCGAGAGTTTGAAATGATCTACCAATGGTGTACTAACAAGTTTGGCATTTTCCATATTGAACCTATAAAGCACTTTCTCAATATACCTTTTCTAACTTAAGTATAACTTACACTTCTCTCTATCCCTTAAACTTTCCATGCCAAGGTTCTTTTTTGCTGCTCCTAAATCTTTTATCTCAAACTCCTTCTTGAGATGGGCTTTGAATTTTCTTATTTCTCTCATATCCTTTGCTGCAATTAACATATTATCAACATACAAGAGAAAATACATGAATGAACCATCACTTACCTTCTTAAAATAGACACAACTATCATAACTCCTCCTTCTAAATTTATGAGAAGTCATAAAAGAGTCAAACCTCTTATACCACTATCTGGGTGACTGTTTTAATCCATAAAGAGACTTTTCTTGGCAAGCATACATAGTCCTCCTTTCCTGAGACTAAAAAACCCTCTGGTTTTTGCATATAGATATCCTCTTTAAGTTCTCCATGTAAGAATGCAGTCTTGACATCCAACTGCTCAAGCTCAATATCATGCATGCGACAATACCAAGCAAGGCTCGAATCAAAACATGCTTTACAACTGGAGAAAATAAATCTTTAAAGTCAACACATGGATCCTGACTGTAACCTTTAGTAACTAGTCCTGCCTTCTACCTGGTATCTTTAACTCTTGATGTTCCTTCTTTCTTTTTAATACCTATATGCAATGGAAAAATTTCTTATCTTTAGGAAATCTCACCAGATCCATCGTGTCATTCTTATAAAGTGATTCCATCTCCTCCTATATAGCACTAATCCATCAGCCAAAATAATTATAACTAACTATATCTGAGCAAAAAGAAGGTTCTTTACCGAAATAAATACCTTCTGCTATATTTAATGCATAAGCAACCAAATCAGCTTTAACGTACTTTTGAGAAGGTCTAATATCTCTTCTAGTCCTGTCTTTAGTAATAGAATATTGTGGCATCACTGGTAGTGAAGAAGAAATAGTATTACTTTGTATCTCGGGGCTAGACTGAGAAGTAGGCACTGGTGTGGATTCTACTCTAATTTGCAATTCAATGTAGGTGCTTGACATTTGCTAATTCATGTCACTAAGCTCATTTGGGGGTGAAACACTAGATTCGGAGGAAGCACAAAGCATAGTAGTTTCATCAAACACAACATCCCTGGTAATTATAAACTTTCTACTTTCTGGACACCAAAGTTTATATCCTTTAACACCAGACTTGTAACCCATAAATAAGCACTTGACAGACTAGGTTCCAACTTATCATTATCAATATAAGCATAAGTAGGACATCCAAATATCTTTAAATCAGAGTAACCGACACGAGTATCAGACCATACCTCTTATGGAGTCCTTTTGTCAATCATTATTGAAGGAGAACGATTAATAAAAAGATAAGCTATGGAAGCATCTTTGACCTAAAAAGACTTGGGTAAACCAGCATTAGAGTGCATACAACACACCTTCTCTATTAGAGTCATATTCATTCATTCAGCCATACCATTCTACTACGGAGTATGAAAAACTATTAAGTGTCTCACGATTCCTTCTGACTTGCACAGAACATTAAATTCATTAGAAAAAAACTCTAAACCATTATTAGTTCAAAGGCATTTTACCTGCTTCCCTGTTTGCTTTTCAATAATAGTATTCCACTTCTTGAAAGTAGGCAACACATCATTCTTTTGCTTCAAAAAGAACACCCAAACTTTTTTGGAATAGTCATTAATAATAGTCAATATTTAATTAGCACCTCCTCTAGAAGGTACTCTAGAAGGAACCAGAGATCAGAATGAATGTAATCAAGTGTGCCTTTAGTTGAGTGGATGCCTTTAGTGAATCTTACTCACTTCTGCTTCCCAAAGATACAGTGCTAACAGAACTTTAATTTTGTAATACTTTGGCCATCAATAAGTCCTCTCCTACTTAGTTCAGCCATCCCATGTTCAATCATATGTCCCAAGCGCATATGCCAAAGTTTAGCAACATCACTATCTGATAAACAGAAGGTAGAAACAACTATATTACCTATAACCATAGAGCCTTGCAAGATGTATAAATTTGCACTCTTTCTTTGTCCCTTCATCACAACAAGACCAACTTTACAAACCTTCAGGACTCCACCTTCACCGGTGTACTTATATCCATTCGAATCAAGGGTACTCAAGGAAATAATAATTTTCTTCAGGTCTAGGATATACCGCACATCACCAAGTGTCCTCACAACCCCATCAAATATCTTAATCCTGATTGTTTCAATACTAGTTATCCTATATGGTGTATTATTTCCCATCAACACAATACCTTTAGAGACTATTTCATATATTGTAAACCAATTTCGATTGTGACATATATGAAACGTCCAGGCTGAATCAAGAATCTAATCCTCACAGGGTTTGGAGTTACAATTAGAAACTACCAAGAGTTCTCTATCACTACCACTATCTTCAACAAAATTGGCTTCACTGAACTTCTCTTGTTGTTTTACTTTCTAATTTTTAGCTTTTCTTTTATTTCTATTCTGTAACTTATAACACTCATATTTGATATGACCCTTCTTCTAGCAGTAATTACAGGTTTTTTTTCTATTTTTGGATTTTGACCTATTCATATCATCACATCTAAAGTTCCTTTTATGAGTCCTTCCTCGAATAATGAGACCCTCTTCTTGAGTCACCGACCCATTTACAAAATGCTTCATCTTTTTCTTATTGAACAACGCATCATAGACTTCATCTAAGATTAGGGTATCACAACTATATAAAATCGTATCCCTAAAGTTTGAGTATGATGCAGGCAGCAAATAGAATAAAATCAACCCTAGATCTTCCTCATTGTACTTAACCTCCAGAGTCTCTAAACTAGAGATGATTTCCTTAAACACGGATAGGTGATCCTCCAAAGACACACCCTTAGACATACAATGGGAAAAAATTCATTGTATGAGATGCAACTTACTAGTTAGGCTCTTTTTCATACATAACGATTCCAGTTGCAACCACAATACAGCGGCAGTGGTCTCCTTCAAAACATTCTGTAGAATCTATTTGGATAAATAGAGATGGATTTGAGATAAAGCCTTTCGATCCTTACGCCATTTATCCTCTTCTGTCCATAATGAGGGAATCATATCAAACCCTAATAGAGCATCAACCAAATTTATTTGTGCAAGCACAGCCCACAACTTAACCTTCTATGATAAAAATCTAGTGTTGTAGTCTAATAGTGAAATATCATACTTCATGGTTGCCATCCCCAAAAAAACAATCGATCGCTCTGATATCAGTTTGTTATGATCGAATAGAAATAAGTAATATAATAAGCAAAAGGACAAACAAAATGAACACAAGATTTATGTCGAAACCCTTGATGAGAAAAATCACAGGCAGAGGAAGAGGAATTTTACTATGATGGATAAATAATACAATGAGGAGAATGATGTATATAACACGCCAAAAATGACCCACTAAATGAACTTGTATAATACGTGCGTACAAATAATCTTACCTTTAGATTACGCTTACATACTGAAATTGTGAACTATTATCCTATCTTTGGATAAGTGCTTGTAGTCGCATATAATTTGATATATATAACTTGTCTTCTTTATCCGGATTAGGACCCCATTCTATTAAATTTTGAATTATTATCATTTAATTTAACATAGAGGCTATTACTTTAGGAAGTGAAATTAAATTGCAAAACCTTGATTTTATCTCTTTTTAATTAAGATTGGCGGATGGTTGTTTAGACATATTTCAGATTCTATTTAGGTTAAGTGTATACTTTACTTCCGTCAATAATTGTGAATTTTGGTACCACGTTGACATTGTTATGGTATGGTTATTATGAGTTTCGGTTCGAGTCCGGCATTTGGTTATTATGGTTACTATGAGTTTCGATTCAAGTCCGGCATCTGATTATAGTTGTGGTTCCACTGAGTTTTGGTTTGAGTCCAGCATCAGATTATGAGTTATATATATGTGTCTTATCGTTATTACCCACTATGTACGGTTTGAATCTGGCTTGTTATTATCCATCACTATCTATTCAGGTATGGTATCTGGCCTCTCGTTACTACCCATTGGTGCTGGTTCAAGTCCGGTGCACAACTGGATGACTACTACGATTTCTTGGGATTCCATAGCTAAACCGATGATCGAAAGATCAAAGATTTACTAAAAATCTAGAAATAATCTGATACTAGGATGCTTAAAGCATCACCTTTATTAAAATAATAATATTCAATCATGGGATAGTAACCCATGCCTTAATCTCATGTCAAAACATCACAATAATCATGCTTGATAATGAAAACAATGATAATTCATCTCAAAATCTGCAATTTATTGCAATAAGCATGAAAATATAAAACTAGACATCCAATTCATCTTCAAAGTATCTCAAAAACTCAAAATCTTCCAAATAGCAATAGTGGGTTTGAACCCTAATTTAGAATTCATGTATAAACATTCAAAATCATATGAATTGGTAATTAAAACTTGGTTTTGGGCACAAGAATCAAAGAAGATCCTTGTTCATAAACCCCACATACCTTGATTGATGATTAGATGAAGATACTTGAATTATTGATTCCTAATTGAGTTCTTGATTATCTTGTCTTGGGAATCCTCAATTTTAAGCTTTTTTGGAGAAACTATGGAGGATTTTGATTTCTTGGAGAAGAAGCTTTTGAGATCTAGGGTTTTGCTTTGAAAGAGAATGGATGAATTTGGGGATAAAGTGCCTTAAATATGCTTAATCCTATGTTTTGGATAGATTGGGGCCTTGAGAATTGACCAAAATACCCCCTTTAAACTTCTAGACAGAACTGGAAAAGAGAGCCAAAATCCCTATTTGAATGGCCACCACGACGCGCTACTATCGCGGTGGCTTACTGGAAAATGGACTAGTGGGAACTGGGCATTCTTCGCGACACGGAGCTATCGCGGTGCCCCTTTGGAATGCCATTTTGGCCACTGGCACGATGCGCTACTATTGCGCTGGACTTCTGGAAATTAACAAATGGGAAATTGGACCTCACCGTGATGCGCCAATATTTCAGAGGTCCACTGGAATGTGACAATTGGTATTTTACCTTCCACCTTAATGTGGTGGTTGCTCAGGTGGCACACTGTCAACTTAAAATCTCCATAACTTCTTTATCGAGTGTCGGTTTTGGGCGAATTTAGTATTGATGGAAAGCTTATTCAATTTAACACACAATGGAAGGTATAAATATGGAGAATTATATAAGAAATAAATATTCTTCATTTGGAAGCTATCCCCTAACATTATGGAAATGAATTTAAGCTAGGAAAAGTATGGGGTATTACAGTAGCTAAGTAGTTGTTTACCTTTCTATCCCTTTTTACTGATGACTTAGATTATGCCTACGTATTATAGTTATACCTTTTCTATATTAAGCTCAGTCAGCCAATGATCCCTACCGAGTACCTGTTACTTTGGTACTCATATTACACTTTTGCATCTTTTTCCTGATGCAGATCCGTGTACTAGCAATAATGTTTGACATGATTCCTACCTTCCAGTACTAATTTAGAGTAGGGTGAGTCTACTTTCATCTAAGGATAATCCTCCTCTATCTACTCTAGTTAGTCTTTTATACTCGAGATTACCTGTATATATTATCTATATTTTAGATATTTTGTCTAGTACTCTGGGTATTTTTTTGTAGTGGTTCTAGTACTGACCTTATCAGGTCTTGAGAGGGATTCATTTGTATTTCTTCCTATTAGCCCATTGCCTATCATTCAGGGCTATGGCTTAGCTTGCCTACTAGTGGGTTAAAGTAGGCGCCATCACGGCTTGAGATAATCAGGTTGTGAAAGCTTGGTCTCAAAGCTTAGGTCTTACTAGTATTATTAGTACTGGAGCCGATGTTTAGTAGAGTCCCACAGATTGGTACAGGGACGTCTTTAACCTATCCTTGGGAGGCTATAGAGCATTTTTAGGAAAATATCATTCTTTTGATCCATTTTTGTGCATTGAGTTTGGGTTGGCTTTAATTTTTTTTATTGGTTTCTCTTTACGCAGATGGCTAGAACCAAAGGTTCGAGAGCAAGGGGTCGGGACCCCAGGTCCGCTTCTAGAGTTCTACATTGGGGTTGAGGTTGACCCAGAGATTGGGGGAAGGATTGAGTAGCATACCCTATTTGAGATCAGGCCAGGGATCCATTACCTAATCCTGTTATAGCTCTGAGAACTGAGAGAGCTCCAGGTATTCTGCCATGACAATAGGTGGGCTACGAGGCAACCCAAGCTCCACCCAACTTTATATATTCATCGATTCTTTGAGATATATTGGTATAGTTATTGGGATTAGTTGGTGGTCCACCGACTGAGGAAGCTCAGCCAGCAGCACAGGGTGGTGTTGATTTAGGGGCATAATCTGCAGTAGTGGCGCCTAGGGTGGAGGTTCCACCAGTACCAGTAGCCTCACAACTGGCAGTAGCCCAGCCAGTTATGTCTTCGGAGGAGCAAAAGATGTTGGGCCAATTTTTTAGATTGACTCCACTCAGGTTTACCGGGACTCCAGGGGACAATGCTAATGAGTTCCTACCTAGTTGCGAGAAACAGTTGTGGAAAAGAACTTAGGTTTGGTTGAGGCACGGAGAGTGGAATTTGTTACTTATCAGTTCGACATGGTAGTGAGGAGGTGGTGGAGAGGTTATCTTGATTCCAAGACAGTTGGATCTCCACTAGTGACTTGGACTCAGTTCTCTAAGGTTTTCTTAGGGAAGTGTATGCCTCATAGCATATGCGAGCGTCTTCGTGATGAGTTTACAGCATTGAGACAGGATTCTATGACTATTGCTGAGTATGAAGCGAGATTTCATGAGTTAGCTAGACATGCCACTACGATTCTGCCTGTGGAGTATGAGCGGATTCGATGCTTTGTCAGGGGATTAAGATTATCACTTTGTAGGGCTACACAGAGTTTGGTGACTTCAGGAAAATATTTTTAAGAGATAGTTGAGAATTTTATTCCATAAAGGAGATGGATCATGAGGCCTAAGGGGGCAGCAATAAGATACCATGCAACCAGGGCGGCTACAATGATTCACAGTTATCAGGCCGAGGATTTTACGATTGGTACCCTCAGAAGCAGCCTTCTCAGCATTAGGGTCTCCCTCATAGGCAAATTCAGGTATCGCTCCAGATATCAGACAGGGGTCAGCCCATCTCTAGAAGTTCCAATGGTCCGAGCAGCAGCCAGCATTAGAGAGGCATTCAGTCAAGATCGTCGAGTAGAGGTGGTTGTTTTGATCTGCCGAACCTTCTATACTGAGCAGGGTGTCAGGGGTATGTTATGACTGCAGGGTTGTTGGTTAATTCGCCTGTATGTATCCTCAGTGTAGGATGATTGAGCCTTCAGTTCTAGCTGCCCAGTCAATTAGATCAGTGTCGTCATTAGGCAAGGGTGGTGTACAATGTCGTGGAGATGGTTCCCAAGGTTCTAGAGCTGGTCCGCAGCGAGGTAGGGTAGGCGGTCGAGCAGATACCTAGTCCAGTGGTGGATAGGGTCATTTGTATACCAGGTAGACCAGAGGCTAAGGCTTCGAACGTTGTGATCACAGGTACGATTTTCGTATCCCATCAGCCAAATTCTGCTTTATTTGATCCTGATTCTATATTTTCATATGGTTTTGGTTATTTTGCATTATGACTGGGTTTATGTTTTAAGTCTTTATCTATGCCATTACGTGTGGCTACCCCAATGGGTGATTTCTTAGTAGTGGATCGAGTATATAGATCTTAATTGGTGACTATTCGAGAGTTTAATACTCAGATTGACCTCATTATCCTAGATATGGTGGATTTTGATGTGATTCTAGGCATGGATTGGCTATCTCCTTACCATGCAGTCTAGGATTGTTTTACTAAGACCATTACTTTAGCCTTGCTTAGCGTACCCCCAGTTGTATGGCAGGATTTTGTTAGCCGCACACCGACAGGGATTATTTTGTATATTTGGTCTAGGAGACTGATATCGAGGGGTTGTGAGTTATTTCTTGCATATGTTCAGGATGTTAGTGCTGAGATTCCACCGCTTGACTCTGTCCCTATTGTTTGCGAGTTTTTTGATGTATTTTTTACCGACTTACCCGGCCTTCTTCCTGAGTGTGATATAGAGTTTATTATTGACCTCGAGCCAGGAACCCGACCTATTTATATGGCTCCATATCGTATAGCTCCTGCTGAGTTGAAAGAACTAAATAGTTAGCTTTAGGATCTACTAGGTAAGGGCTTTATCAGATCGAGTGAATCTCCTTGGGGTGCTCCAGTTTTGTTTGTGAAGAAAAGAATGTCTCCATGCATATGTGTATCCACTACAGGCAGTTGAATAAGGTAAGTATGAAGAATAAGTATCCTATGCCTCGTATCGATGATTTGTTCGATTAGCTCCAGGGTGAAACGGTGTTTTCAAAGATAGATTTGAGGTTCGGTTACCATCAGTTGAGATTTGGGGTTGCGGACATTCCTAAGATAGCCTTCAGGACTCGTTATGGTCATTATGAGTTCCTGGTGATATCTTTTGGGTTGACTAATGCTCCAACAACTTTTATGGATCTGATAAATCATGTGTTCAGGCCATATTTAGACTCCTTCGTGATAGTATTTATTGATGACATTTTAGTATATTTGAAGAGCAAGGAGGAGCACAAGAAGCATTTAAGGACTGTACTCCATACTTTGAGGACTCACCTGATGCCTCGAACCTTGATCACGAACCTCCTTCAAAAACATAATACGCCGGAGCATTCCCCGATGAACAAATACATAAAACCTCGGGGCATTCCCCGGCCAAATGAATATACTTGAATCAAATACGATAAACTAGAAAGAAAAATTCACACGCACATTCAAACATTCAACCAAAACACAAGTTCTAAATTTGCCTACCCGAACCTACATTTGCCTATTCATTTCAACATATCATAATTTTATCATGTTCCAACAATACTTATGCTCATTCCGAATTGAACGAGACAACACTAAACCAAAGTTAATCTAAATTCACCCATTTTTACCAATTTCTCAATTCCGCCTCAAATTCCCTTGTAATGCTAAATTTCCACAATTGATGATTTCTATTTCAGCAATCCACAATCACTTTTCATCGAAATTAAGCAACAAATCAATATCAAAGTAGCAATTCATCACCAATCCAAATCAAACAACACATGAGATACCATTTAATGCACCATATTCCATCAACAATGAAATAAAAAGAGGAAAAGAGTAAAAATGAACCTTAACAATGATTTTATTCCAAATATCAGTCAATCGAGAAGACGAATCCGCATGCCAAAAAACCTCGATTCGAACCTCAACAACGAACAAATAGGAAGTTCACAACTCGACTGACCAACCCAAAATATAGCAAACCCTAGAACAATTTCGCACCAATGAGACCGAGATAGAAAATAAACGTTCGGAACCTCGATACTACTGACCCGTTAGTACCCTCGCCATTTTTCTCAGTTACAGGTGATGGAGATGGATTGAACTCACTAATTTACTTGTTTTCCGGTAGATAACGGCTGTTTTTCGGCGAATATTATTGGAGACAAACCACAACAGATCGGTTCTGTTGATTTGGGACTAATTTTTCTAATTCCGGCGAGTTATCGTCAATTTCAATTGGTTACCCAACCGAGTTTTTGCTATTTTCCGGCAAAGAGAATGTGCCAAAATAGTAACGCGATGGGGACTGCTGTTTCTCTCCTCTCTCTCTCCCACGTCTCAGTTTCTCCAACCAGATTTCTCCAATCGATTGTGCATCTCCCCAAAGAAGAAAACCAAAAATGGATCTCGTTTCTCCCCTTCAATCTTCTCTCTCGATCTACTCCATTTTTTGCTCACTGATTCTCTTCTTTTCTTTCTTCACTATTTCTCGATTGGGTGTGTGTCAATGGTTATGGTAGTGTCTATATCTCTCCGGTGATGGTGGTGTATGTATATATATATATATATATTGTGAGAAAACGTATGAGTGATGATGTGTGTAGGTGCGTATTATACCCTTGGAGAAGATGAATTCTCCCATGGGCCCCCTTCCCTTTTCTAAAGATGGAAATTCTCTCCTTTGTCCCCCTCTCTCCTTAGGTGTATTATAGAAAATATGACCCCCCCCCCCTTTCTGTTAGGAATTGAACAATATTAGGAATATTCTCCCGTGGATCCCACTTTTTTTTGTTTTCTTAGAAATGGTTTCAATTTGGATAAAAACATGAGGGGTGGGGAAATTGGGGTATGATGTGTCCTAATTTCATAGGATATGGTTGTTAGGATTAGGGGTGGGGTGGTCAGGATAAGACTAAAACAAGATAAAATTTGTTAGGGATTTTGTTAAGGGTTGTTATTTTTGTATTTTTGTGAAAGGATTATCACACAGGGTAGGACACATGGTAAGACAAGGGTAAAAATGAATAACTTGGGTCTTCGAGAGGGATAAAATTAGGTTTCTACACGAGTTCCCAAGCTCTCCTAACACAATAACTCTATCCCCTTCA
>NC_061114.1:207124505-207130981 GCF_002878395.1 Capsicum annuum
AGATCGACTATTAAATAATCCATTTCTAATGGTAATGTTAAGTCTGGGATGTCTTGTATCATGCTTTTAAGTTGTTGAACTAATTTTATGTCTTCAGTATTAAAATATTTTTGGCCTGTCGATCCTGTTTTAGAGTATAGTGGTCCTGCTACTTTACCTAAGTCTTTGATAAAAGCACTAGCATAATTTAAAAGTCCTAAAAGTATTTTGTAAATCCTTAGTCTTGTCTAATTTATCTGGCATCTCTAAGACTTTTTTAGCTATATGTGGCTGTAATTTTATTCTACCATCTCCAATAACTACTCCTAAAAATTAATACTACTTTTACATAATTCCATTTTCTTTCTACTTATTATTATTCCATAGTCTACAAATAATTCAAAAACTCGTTGTAAATGTCCTAAATGTTCTCTCATATTATTTCTAAAAACTAAAATATCATCTACGTAAACTAATACAAAATTTTTATAATCTCTAAAAATACTATCCATTTTTCTTTAAAAGATTGGAGAAGCCGTCTTTAATCCAAATGGCATGACCAACCATTCAAAATGTCCTTCTAGATATGTGAAAGTTTTCTATTCTATACTGTCTTCATGCATTTTAATCTGCCAATATCCAAATTTACAATCAAATTTACTAAATACTTTTCTTTCTTGTATTCTATTTATTAATTTTGTTTTGTCTGGTAACTTATATCCATCCATTGCAGTATTATCATTTAGTCTTTTGTAATTTATTATCATTCTATCTTTTCCTCTCACTATTTCACTATGGTTTCTTACTATGAAAGCTGCTGATCTATGTCTTAATGTAGATCTTCTAATTTTTTCTAATTCTAATAGTTCTTTTATTTGTATTCCAAAGTCTTTAAGGTTTTCATTTGTAGCCTCTGTGGATGTTGTTTTTATAGTATATTATGGATTATTTATTTCTAATTTGTAGGTGATTTGATTGGAGTCCCAATGTTGCAGGGGTTTTTCTCTGATTATCCCTAGCTTATCTAGGATTTGTATTATTTTCTCTAAGTCTTTTTGATCTTTTGTTACTCCTATCTGTTGTATACCTTTCTTAAAATTGTATAATTTTGTATCTATTTCTATTAAAGTATAGTCTTTTTCTATTTCTTGTACTACTAATAAATCTTGTAATTCTTCATACATTGTTGCCTTGTTATTATCATTACATGTACAATTTTCTCCTTTATCACATTCTAGTGGTATTTTGGATTTTATTTGGTCATTTGGGTTTTCATCTGGCTTATCCTTAAAAAAATGATATTTAGTTAAAGTAGGTTATGTCTGCAGTGGTGAGTGGGTCATATTACTAGCGAATATTATTCAATTTTTTGTAACTGTCACGACCCGGCCCGAGGCCCTGGCCACGACGGGCATCCCGAACCACGCAGGTCCGAGATACCCCTATCTCTGCCTAACCCACTAGTGATATTGTCCGCTCTGGGCCTAGGCCCGCATGGCTTTAAAATGCGTCACTAGGGAGTAAGGTTTTCTCACTTATATACCCAGCATCCCTCCTGTGTTTTGTCGATGTGTGACTCCTTCCTAAGTTGGGTGTCAAAAAAACCCCTCCTTACGGACTCAGCGTCTTCGCTGAGGTTTGCCCCACTAAAATGGGATTTGCCTAGACTCAGGACTGAGGTTTGCCTCACCTTACCGGGATTTGCCTGCACTCAGTCTGAACTCTGGCCCACATTGACAGGGATGACACAGGAGCGGCTCTGATACCATTCTATCACGACCCAGCCCGAGGCCCTGGCCGCGACGGGTATCCCGAACCACACAGGCCCGAGATACCCCTGTCTCTGCCCAACCCACTAGTGATATTGTCCGCTCTGGGCCTTGGCCCGCACGGCTTTAAAACACATCACTAGGGAGTAAGGCTTTCTCATTTATATACCCAGCATCCCTCCTGTGTTTTGTCGATGTGGGACTCCTTCTTAAGTTGGGGTGTCACAGTAACTAAACATCCTCCATTATTTTGTACCATAAATTCTAATCCTAACACAAAGTCTGCTTTTATGTTTAAATCTCTAACTAGTATTTCACTAAGTGTACATGATGGTTGGTAAAAATTTTCACAAGTATTAATAAAATTTATTTTTGCTTTTGGTATATAGTCTGTATAGGTATTATATGTTCTGTCCCTTTGCATGGATTCTTGAGGTTTTGGAAATTTTTTAATTAATTTTGCTGGTAAAATTTTGTTATTTAAAATGCTCCTTGTACATCCTGAATCAACTATAGTTAAAGTCTCGAACTCATAGTCTTGAATTTTTATTCTTGCTAAAACTTTGACTGTACTAATTTTTTTTTCTTCATTACATACCATTCCTTCAAATGGTATCATCATTGATTTTTTCTGTATAACTCTATTATTTTCAGCAAATGTATTTAATAATTCTACTTCTAATAAGTCTTCCTCTGTAATTACCTTTTTATGTTTTTCGAGGTTATAAACTCTCATTTCTAATATTTTTAGTCTTTCCTGTAATTCTAATATTTTATTGTCTGGTGTTTTAACTATTGATTCAGGTTGTTTCTTGTTAAAATTACTTAAATTTTTTGTTGATTTTTGAATTTTTAAGATCTCTGAGGTTTTTTCTATACATTTTATGCATCCTTCCTTGTAACATTTCCTTCATTTTGCCCTTTTGTTCTTACTTGGAAACCATTTACAAAAACAACACTGATTACTGTCTAATCTTTTTACTTCCTCAAATTCATGTTCATATTCTTCTATCAAATTTACTAAAAAATACAAAAATAATATATATTGGGAGAAAATGCACTTGAACCTTTATAACTTGGACACTTACATTGGACTAAGGACAACGAAGGAGGGAGTACTGAGTAGGACTTTACACCATATTAAAACAAACTCACGATAATTCTTCTTTAATAATTTAAAAAACTACTTATCTGCTTTAATAACTTGTTATAGTAATTTGTCTGTCATATACTAACTATATCCACTTATCTAACATATATATTTACTAACATATTTATATACTTATACTTAATATATAAATATTCACTACCTATATATATATATATATATATATATATATATATATATATATATATATTTAAACTTATATTGTTTATATAGATTAGTACTAGTCATTATTTATTTTTAGCTTTGTTTATTTATTATTAATATATCTATCTATCTATTTTTGTCGGTTATATATTATTACTATATTGTTATATTACCTATATAATATTATCTATATACTAACTACATATACGTACTGCTTAAATATATATATATACTCACTTATATATACTACTTATACTTGCTATCATATCTGCTTTTTATTATTATATCTGCTTATTATTTATCTGCTTATACTATACTATCCGCTTATTATATTTATACCTATTACCCGCTTATTATTATATATATCTACTAGCTACTTATTATTGGTATCAGGGCCCTAAGATTCTAGGAGACTTTATTATATGAATTATTCAAGAACTCAGAAAAGAAAGCTTAGACCCTATGAATGTTTAATAATATTAGATTCAAAGTATTATTGGTCTCAGAGAAGTTTAAAGGAACAACTTATAAACTTATATAACGTATTATTGCAACATAGGCAATTAAGCATAAAATTATTTGAACTTTCCCCACAATCTAGAGAACAAGCTTGGACTGAACTACAAGAGGTAGATACTAGATTAAGAGAAGTAAGAGAACAAATAGCTTATATTAACCACGAGTTTTGGGTAGATAAGATTTTAAGAGATATGCACCCTTTTTATTTGGCATAATGAATATACCACCTGAAAATACAAAACCATTAAAAGAAATCAAAAATAAATTGTATTGTTTATATATAGAATATAAAAGACTTAATAACACAAAAGAAGACCCTATAACCTTAGATAAATTAATTACTACAATATCCGAATTAGAATATCATTTAGTAAACCAACTTAAGTTTAGAAATAATAATAAATGAAAAAACATCCTTTTGCTAACGACATACGATTAAGATATTGGTTTTTAAACGAAGAAATAAAACAAAAGGCAGAGAAAAAAGAACTAGAAATATTTTTAAGCATTTATTTAGATTTATTAAAATGTATAGACACTTCACAATCAGAATTATTCAAAGAATATTTAAGTGAAATAAGTTGGGAATTACAGGAAATTAGTATTGGCATATATAATCATAATAAAAGAATAAGCTATTATAGGAGATGTTGTAATCAAGTAATTATTCCTTTAGGATAAAAATACATGAAAATGCATCCTTTTGCGAGAGAAATACAAAAAGAATATAATCATTTATATAATGAAATAAGACAAAGAAATGGTATTTTAAGAATAGAATAAAGACTAATAAATCAAATAGAAATAATAGAAACTACAGAATTACCAGAAGCAATCATTATTTCTGATTTTATAAATTTAGTAAATTGCATAAATCATATAAGTTTGCGAAAGTGTAGATTAGAAGAATTAGATATTATATAGACTATAGGAATTTTAGAATACAAACAGCTAGAAAACAATGTAATAACAATACACCCTCTTTAGGATAAAGAAGAATAGTAGTGTAAAAATAGATAATTTAAAGAAGCTAGAATATTTAGATCTAACAATCCAAGATGAAAAGAAATACAGACGTTTTAAAGATAATTCTCTTATTAGATGTAATTTTAACAACGGAGAACATACATTACATGGAGAAAATCCACAATTAAATACCATTGCAGTTTTTATAATAAACCTAGGAGAAAAGACTCAACAAGAAAATACAAAAATATTAAAAACTCTAGAGATATTAGAAGACTTGTAAAACAAAAAAAAAGAAATTGTTAGATAAAATAGAATAAATTTTGATTTCTTAAAGAACCAACAAGCAGAATTAGACAAAAAGATCAAAATTTTAATTAATAAAGACAAAGGTAATTTGGAAAATTGTTTTCAAGAGCACAACTATATAGGCATTATAGAGAAGAACAGATGTGTGTTATCAGAGAAGATAGTTGTAGCATATATTTAATAAGCTCGGACTCTTTAAAAGAAATTATAAAATTAAACATGAATCTTATGCACATGGTAATAGGCATAAAAGGATTAACTAGGAAAAATTTAGGAACTAAAGTATTAATCACAATATATGATAATAGATGGTCAGACTCAGAAAGATCTATAATAGGAATAACTAAAGTAGACATGACTAATAATGGAGGACTTTTTTATCGTAGTCCAGACTATATGATAAATACTTTAGAATTCGGAAAGCATATTAAAATAGGTGTACAGACTAAAGGATATGAAGAAATGAATAATGGAAATAATTTACTTATATGTGTAGGATTTATAGGAAAACTTTCCATTAACAGTAGTATAAAGTTTAATCTAAAAATAGACGATATAGTAAGTTTAATGGGAAATAAAGGTATTAAGTTACTGAAACCCCTAAAAATAAACTCAGAAAAATATGCAGGATTAGAATGGAATTTAGAAAGATTTACTAAGAAAGAAATATTAAAGCCAACCAATCATTTAATGTATATAAACAGTAAAGGAAAAGCTTCAGTAAGATTCATAGACTACCAATATACAAATGAAAAAAGACTGATGAAGAAATTGAAGAGTGTGAGAATACTAATTTTATGAATATAGAAATATTAGAAGAGGGTTTTGAAGTAATTAAAGCTATAATAAAAGCAGAAGCCCTATATAAAATAAATAGCAATAGCGTATTTAAATGCACAGGCTGTAAATTAGAAAACTTAGACCTTGAGGAAATGAAAGAGCATTTTATAAAATGTGAATTAAGAACAGATAATTATGGTTATACATGTAAAAAGAAAATAAAAAGTGAAAATTTAGAATCGATTTATAGTATAGACAAAAGTATAAAAGAATTTATGAAAAGCGCGACAAGTTCCTCAAGCCATTTTCAAAGAACAACCGGTATGCAAAACGTACCATTAACAATAAAAAATTTACCAAGACATAGAGTATTTAGAACAAACCCAAACACTCTGACAAAACAAGACATAAAACCTAGAGGAAAAAGAATGCCACTAGAAGAACCCATTAGATTACAAGGAGGTAATAAAGGAAAAATTCTAAATTTACCAGCTCATGACCCTCAGGCATGGAATAATGTAATAGACATATAGAAAAATTTAGTTGTAGCAGACTAAATACAACATATACAGGGTAATCAAGAACCAGATGCAGAAATTATGTATAAATATTTAGAAACATTTCTAGAAGAAAGTACTAAAGCACTTTGTGAAGCTTATAAAATAATATTCCTGCAAGACTTTCAAGAATTAGTAGAACTAGGCTCAAATCCATATAATTTTGTAAATAAAGTAATACTCTACTAACAGGCCAGGATCCCAATAGTGGATTAGTAGTATTACAACAAAGAGCTTTAATAAATTTAGAACAATTAAGTATTAATCATTGGTCAAGAATTAAAG
>NC_061114.1:207133981-207134891 GCF_002878395.1 Capsicum annuum
CGTAACTCTAAGATCATTACTCTATCAAAAAAATATGACCGAGTTAGAGCATAAATCGAACGAGCTCAATCTCTCAGTCTTTATGCTGATCGCTCTTCTCCAATATAGATGACAAGATATCTGCTATGCAAAAGTCTACACCATCGCTAGACATGTTTGCCTGGGAGCAATTTTTCTAAAGGATATCTATTGATGTCTTCTGAAGAATTGCTCCCAGGCAAGCATGTCTGGCGATGGTGTAGAATTTTGCATAGTAGATATCTTGTCATCTATATTGGAGAAGAGCGATCAATAGAAAGGCTAAGAGATTGAGCTCGTTCGATTTGTGCACTAACTCGGTCATATTTTTTTGATAGAATAATGAGCTTAGAGTTACGTAACGTTTGATAGGCTTGATAGAGCCAGTTTAAATCACACGCTACGTAACTCCATGCTTACTAATTTATCAAATTGGTTGAGCAAGATACATGAAACAACGCTAGATAAAAGTGTGTTGTTCAACTGTTAGAACCACATCTTCAACGTGCATCAACATATTTTGACCTAAAAAAAACACAGAGACCCTCCATGTATCCTCTAAGGCTTCTGAAGAAAGTGTTCGCTTCTAGAATGCCACAACTTTGAAGGTAGTGTTCCTGATCGAGCTCACAAGAGACGAGGAACTCCTTACCAACTTCGAAGACGGTAACCACCATCTTTAATACAGAATCAACAAGCTGGAGGCAAGCTTGAAAATTATCGGGATTCACATACTACGACAAACATTTGATCTTCTCCAAGGAATGTTGAAAGCATGCTAAGGCAAGAAAACACAATTAATTAATCCATATTGCTAAGGAAGTAATTATACTCTATTTGCCTTTCAATCTCGTTTGTGGTTCCGATCAGGTCCACTGCCGTTGACCTGATC
>NC_061114.1:207134991-207163287 GCF_002878395.1 Capsicum annuum
GAATGTTGAAAGCATGCTAAGGCAAGAAAACACAATTAATTAATCCATATTGCTAAGGAAGTAATTATACTCTATTTGCCTTTCAATCTCGTTTGTGGTTCTGATCAGGTCAACGGCAGTGGACCTGATCGAAAACACAAGCAAGAAGATGGGTTGAAATTTAAAATTCAAAAATTGCCATCTTCGCTTAGTTTTCTTATTTTAACTGCAGTTGTTGTTGGCATAAATTTTCTAGACTTGCTGAACATCATTTCTACCCTCGATGCCCGTGAGGCTGCTTTGTTGGTCTTCTCCTATTTTCTACCTAGGTGATAATCCTGACCATGCAGCTCCCTAGCAAAGTGTCCATCTGCATTATTTTTCTTTCAGAGACATAACAGACGAAATTACATTACTGGATACACTTTCGTAGTTGCACTTGATTCAGATTTCACATCTATTAAGATAATTCCATCGGTCAGATTCGTTAGAAGTTACTTTCTACCCTGTGTCTCTTCTTCAATTAGCTCTCAGATAATATAGTCTTTCATCAACCACCCATTTTCCCTCGAAAGCATTCTCCTACCGCACCTTCTGGCATATAATCATCACCCCAAGCGAGCAACCCAGCCATATAAATTTTGGCCAAGGCAATAACTATATTGATTTTTCGTTCTTATTTGATGCAGTGCGAGACTTCGAGGGCCCTCTAAGTGTCCAATGCATACTTAAAGTTAAGTCCAATCGCTACAGGTTCTCTGCAGTGACGACAAATATTGATCCCTTCTCAAAACTTGACACGCATAAACACGAGCACCAATCGTCAGTAATTCGTAACAGGGTATCTGCACCATCTTCATGAGGTCCTCAGCCTTATTAATTTCGAATCCATCAAACTTAACGATACAATGCAAGATCTTGTTTGAATGATCAATGCCTAATCGGTTAAAAACTACATTCACAAAAATATTGTACTTTGTATGTGTTGTCCCAGTAACCTTATCAGTAATACATACTTAACTCCCACACATATGATAATAGATCCATCTGCACGCACCTTATTCTTCCTAGCCCATCTATGGCTTAAATTGAATAAACAGATGACTAACTTGTTGCAACAGATGACACATCTGTTTATATTGTCAAACAATTGGAGACATCTGTTACGACAGTTGATCAACCTATTGCAGAAATCAAACAAATATATACATCTGTTGCAAAAAAATTGCCAGTATGTTGTAAGTTATCTAACAGAAAGAATATATTTTGCAACAGATTACCCATCTGTTAGATTTATTTTAAAGCAATTTTCTTTTCTTTCCGAGATACAATAATTTATAAATAGGTCCCTCCTTACAAATATGGATGATCCAGATTCGTACAAGAATATTCATATCAAGTCCTTGCGTGAACTTCAAATACAGTTTGATGAACTCCAAAGAGATTTGACTGACTTCGGAGCAAGGCTGCCGGATGAAAGATGTCTGATTGACAATAATAATAATAATAGTAATAATAATTGGGTAATATTTTTTATTTTAGCGATTATTTTCCTACTTTTGTATATCAAATCTACCCAAGGGATTCAAAAATCTATGAACATTCATTTCATTTTGTTGTCGACTTTAAATTTTTAATTCTTATTTAGTATTTAATAATAATCATTCTGCTTATTCCTTGTTCTCAACATGTCGACGGTTGGTGGTAGAAATTGAGCAGCAATTTATGTCAACAATTAGAAGTTAATCTACTACGACAGATCGATCATATGTTTTACCTGACGGTTATTAATAAAAAAGGACTATTGTTGTTATTGAGAGGATGAAAAGAAAAAGACATGACTTTCCGTTCCGATTATTCAATACGAAAAATGTTTCATAAATAAATAATAAACACAATTTTAATAACTGATCGTGACTTTTTACCATTTTTGTTTTTGAATTTATTTTTTAAATTATTTATTATATAATAAAATGGTTATTATTTTGTTACGAAATTTGAAAAGGTATTTTTTTAATTTATAAAATAAAAAAGTAAGCAAATTTGAATTAATGATATGATGATATAGTTATTTTTTTTTAAAAAAAGTGGATTATATATTGCAACAATTAAATTATCTGATGCAACAGGTTCACTATGATTGCAACAGATGATATATCTATTGTCACAGATGATTTATCTGATGCAACCTATATCGAGTCACAACTCAATAAAAGCAGTTCTTGAAAAGAACTAATTAATAATAATAATCTGAAAAGTCCTGACTTATCACAATATTTCTTAATTTAATTAATTCATTACTTTTCACATTAATAAAAAATGTAATTAATAAATGAAGGTGAACAGATAGATTATATGTTGCAACAGATATGTTATTTGATGCAACAAATAATATATTTGTTGTCACAGATATGTTATCTGATGCAACAGATATAGAATCTGTTGTCACAACTCAATAAAAACGGTTCTTCAAAAGAACTAATTAATAATAATAATCTGAAAAGTCATGACTTATATCACAATATTTATTTTCTTAATTTAATAAAAAATGTAATTAATGTATGGAAGTAAATAGTCGCATTTTTTTGCCTCTCATTCAAATTCAATCCTCTATAAATAGGTCTGTCCTTACTCAATCGTTCATTCAAATACTCTATTTATTCATTGCATCTCGTCTTTCATATTACACTCTAGAAGATAAGATTATGGCTGACCCAATGTGGGACATTGCTTTTCTGCAAGATACCATGAATGAACTTCAAAATCAAGTTCGTGATCTGCAATGGGAACTGGGAGAAGTTAGATCAAGAATGCTCCACGAGATACGCAGGTTGAGGAGAGCCTTGCTACTTCCAGTTGAAGATTAACCGACTAGCAATGATGATGCTGATAATAATAATAATAATTAGACTATTATTTTTCTTTTAGTCCATTATATGTATTTTTATTTGTTTAATAAATAAATTATGTTTGATCTTTGACGTTTTAATTCATATTTAATTTTGATTCTGTTTATTATCTTCTCAACAACATGTCGACGATTCGACGTAAAAAGGAATAATTTAAAATCCAGTAGCAATAGCAAGATTTATCTGTTGGATTTGTGACAGGGGTTGATTCGTGTTGTTTCAAACAGATTAATCATTCGTTGCAACAGATAAACATCCAGATACAACAGATAATATGTCTGATGCAGCAGATAATACGATGATGCAACAGATTATTCATCTGATGTACCAGATGATTAATCTCTTTAAATTGTGGGCACTTATGCTGAATTCATAATCGAGGTTCTATCTATTGTTGGAAAAACAGAAGTGCACCCAGATAACAAATACGAATAAAAATCATAATTTTACTTATCAAAGTCACCTATGAAGTAATGCCAAAGTGAAAAGTGATGTAGTAAACAAAACTTGACCTAAGAAATTGATAAGATCGCAGCAGTAGCGCTGTACCAACAATAACAACAACAAATGATCGACAAGAAGAAGATGAAATAATAATAAAGTAGAAGATGATGATAATAAACCAGAAGATGATAAATAAAGCAGCAGAAACAAAAACAATTAATAACAAAAATCGCTAAGAGAGAAAAAACAACAATGGATGAGAAAAGAGAGAAAAACGCCTTTTTGCCCCTCCATTTTCCGTTATTTTAGGTATACATTAAGATCAAATTATAAATTTAAAAACTTGTGGGTTATTTTCAAACTTCCCCAACTTTCTTGATACATAATAAAATAATAGTCACCTCCAACTAATAATTAAGACTTGTGTCACCTACACCTCATTTTAAAACTCTTTTATCACCTGTGGCCCAAACCCTCGAGAAACATACTTAGTTTGAGGCGAGCATACAAGTGATAAGTATATACCACCAATATAAGTATGAAAATTGACTACAATCCTAAGCATTTCTAAGCCATGACACATAATGCTCTCCACATTTTTGGATGATGTCTCATAGCACGCATACTCAACAATATTAGAATTCCCTCTAATGTCTCATAGCACGCATACTCAACAATATTAGAATTCCCTCTATCTCTCCTTGCGATCTCTACATTATTGTTGAAAATTTCAAACCACGCATGTTTCACTGGACCGATTCTATTACAATAATGAACGACGATAGTAATAACTCCAGAAACATGCAAAATAAATCCTTTACCATTTGATAGAATCTCTCCTCACCCCTCAGTGATCTTGTATTAGACAACTATGATGGAAGTAATTTAGTAGCGACAATACACCACTCTTTCACATTAAATGAATTATCTTCTTACTTTTTCACTTTGTTTTCTCACTTTTCCTTTTTTTTTTTTTTTTTGCTAACTCTTGAGTTCTTCTCAATGATTCTTATCTCAAATTCAACCTTGAGAATTTTTTTCATCAACATTTTTCTAATTTTTATCAAAATTTTCAGAACTCTCAATGAATATTTTAGGAAAAAAACACTTATTGTTGAGATTTATCCAAAAGGTAGACTGCTCTGTTCCAATGTCCAAATCACTTTCTAACATGCAATAAAAAATAAAAATTAATTAAAACTTTCTATTTCTAACTCAAGCATGGACTTGCCACTCACGAAAGTTGATATTAGCACATCAATCACATTTTTCGCGAAATTCACCTACTCTCCACTCTATAGATAATAAATCTCACTGGCTTCTCACAGTCCTTGAAAGTAAATTCTGAACAAGTCAAAAGGAATGGAGAAAGTAGTAAATCGAGTTTAACAAGGATCACAGCTGATAAGATCTACAAAGCAACTGCAAAAAAGGAAAAAAAAAGACAGTTGGAGAATCAGATCTTGAAGATGTGCTATATAGATAACATTTGACAGAAATGAAAAACAAGAGATCGATGAGCATCTATCCCTGAAAGCGTCATTAAGGCACAAAAATAGAGATCTAGAAGATACTTACTCGGGTGGTGGTTGGAGAAGTAGATCTCGAGTGTCAAGAAGATACCGAAGGCGTCATGGGGCTTACCACGTTGGAGCTATGAAACACCACCAAAGAAGCGGTGCACCATCATTTACACACCATCGGTGATGAGATGAGATAGGATTGAAGATGAAGAGAAGATGTCTATCTGGGAAATTCTAGAACTCCAGACAAGCCTAGACGTCTATTTATTTGTTTTCAAAAGTAATTTGGACCGGTTTATTTTAAACCTCAGTAACACATGTTTTTTTATTTGCAGTTTTTATTTTTGAGCCACTTTTATTCTTGTTTGACATTTGATTCCTTTACTAATAAAAGTTGGTTCATAGAGCAAGTTTAATTTTTTTTTTTTTTTAAAAGCAAGGATAAAATGATAAGGCCATAGCAATAAATACACTGACAAAAAATAAGAAGAAAGTATGTGCAGTTAAAGAGACATTTCATGTAAATAAATTGAGTCACATGTTCAATTTGCATAAATAGTTTTGGCTGGGCCATACTTGTGTAAATATTTTTTGTTTTGATCCAATTTGTGTACTTTTCTCTAAATTTAATATTTTGAGAAATTATTATATTTAATAATAAGGTGAATTAGAAAGTTCTTTATTTTCTAAAATGAACAAGTGCTTGGAGAATGTCGAAAAAGTGTTGTGACACCTTTCTATGATCACCATTGCTATTTATTTTTTTGTCAAGTTTTTAACATTTTTCTCTTATATTTTTCTTAAAATATATTCCCATATCACTTTAAAATAACTCATCAATTACTTTATAATTATCTAAATCTATTGCTCAATTAAAAAGAAAGTATATTTAAGAATATTAAAGGGTTTTTAGTTTAAAAACCTTTCCTCATCCTACTAATTGAATCCGATTAAACTTAATTTTTAAGATGCAAAAAAAAAAAGATAAAATAGTAAAATCAATTCCTTTTATTAGATACATGCAAACACAGGTTTTATATTGTACTATAAAATTTAAAGTCTGTACTTGAAAATTCAAAGGCCACACACAATAAAAGAAACGTACTTAATATTAATTAATATTTTTGTATGTATATTCAAGTTTCTATATGTGTGTATATTTGTTATATAGGTGAAAATTATTTACACTTTCAATTTTGACTTAAACATAATTTTTTTCTTCAACTTTGAGAAAAAATCATTCTCCTTTTTTTGCTTAATACAATGTCTATTTTATTTTTGACATTT
The DNA here is from genome assembly GCF_002878395.1 of Capsicum annuum. Taxonomy (NCBI): domain Eukaryota; kingdom Viridiplantae; phylum Streptophyta; class Magnoliopsida; order Solanales; family Solanaceae; genus Capsicum; species Capsicum annuum. Next base: position 207,141,134 of record NC_061114.1, read on the forward strand.
GCACTCCTCTATTTATATAATATCTTTTTACATTATTTATTATTTATTTATTTTATGAAAGTATTAATATATCTTTTATTTAAGTTCATTTACATAGACCTGTCAACTGGGCCGGGCTGGCCTATTCTGGGTCGTTTAGCTTGGCCCGTTTAAAGGGCCTGACCCGGTCTGACCCGGCCCGATGGGCCTCTGGTTTATTGGCGATCTCGGGATGTGCCGTCTCAATTGAAAGGTACGGTGGATCGGTCCAGTAATAAAATTGGATCAGGTCCACCGGTTATCCAGCTCGGCCCGACTCGATTATATTTTTTTTTTTATATTTGAACTTGTTGGGCTGACAGCTTCCAACGGTCAAATGGACTATTGGTCCAACAGCTATAATGTCGTTTGGGGTCCAACGAACATTTGGCCAAATTTCAATTATTTTTTTTTAAAAAAATTAATTTAAAAATTTTGCTTTAAATACCCTACAATTGCAAATCAGTTTTTACACAAACAAGTTCTCTCATTTTCTCACAGTAACTCCCCAAGACTACCCCCGGACGTCACACGGTGCTTACAACCACAAGCGATCCCAAGCTAACGCTTATATTGGCATAATTCGTGAGCAACTAAATAAGATACATTAATCTGAAAGAAATAAGTGGAAGAGATGTCTTTACTGAATATGTTCAAAATCAAAACTATCAAAAAGCATTACAACTATGGTTATACAAAACAAAACTGAAAATTTAATACATCAACTATACTGACTGTCTGTGAAGCCTCTACTAATATTGAATTTAGGTAGCCGGGACATGACTCATATCTATCTCGAATCAATATGACTGAATAAAGAAAACAAGATGCTACTCGAACTATGGTTGAATCGAGCCCTCGAATCAAAAGGACTCATCACTGTCTGATTATGAAGTGTGGGCTACATACAATTGGTACCTACATTATGAGACAATGTAACACATAGACATATATGTGGATCAGTACTTCTGGAATGTACTGAGTATGTGGGGGTGAATGCATAAAAAAATAATAACTCAATATGCTCATAGACTTTTAAATAATGCATGCTAAGTGTAAGTGACTCACCTTGAGCTTGAATAAAATTGAAAGCTGGAAATCATAAAACATGAATAATAAAGCATACTGAATAAACTTTGTGAGCCACACACTTAGTTTCTAAAACCTTTACTTTTACTCTTTCTTTTGGGAGGGATCTAGTCTGCCTAAAAGATGAGTTAAACAAGCCTCTCAAATTGACTATTTCCTCACTAATCCTTTCTGAATTGACTAGTCAAGGTGTTAATAATGGTAGAGGTCTAGGCTACCAAGGAAAATTCCAACCCAGTGAGTCTAAAGGAAAAGCTGCTCGTGATGATAGAAGCAAAAGGCACAAATTTTTGTATACTCACTATGGAAGAGATGTACATTTGAAAGAAAGATGTCAGCACTAGCTTAAGGTAAAACTAAGGAATATTGAATACACTTAGCTGGATAGTACACATCATAAGGACTTTGAGTCTCTGAGAAACGAAAAGAAAAGCCATCACTGCCTAGTTGGGCTAAGAAAAATTTGATCACTCCATTGTCCTACTACTGGGAGCTCAGACTCAAATGGGATCCCAAATCTGACAAGTGATCTTGATTCTAGGCATGAGAAAGGGATTGCATTCAAGAATAACTCATTGATTGAAAGAGTTAAAAGTTTTTCTCTCTCTCAAGACATTTCAGGTGAAGATGTCTTATTATGAAAAGTTGATCTCAAGGACTTAGTCCTTGGCATATGTGAAGATTGTGGTCAAAAGAAAGCCCTAGAATGACCTTCAAGATTTGATGAATGAAAATGCTTTGGAGAATGAACTGTAAAAGAATTCTGTAGATTGATATACGGGGTACATGTAGTTCCTGATTAGTCAAAAAAATTATTGATCCTTAGTGGTGATGAAATAATGAGCAAGAGGATGAAAAATGTAGATAAGTCCTGATTCTCAAGGACCCGATCCATAGGAAAGTCATCTCAGAAGGAGAAGCTTGAGCAACCTGAATTAAGTCAAGTCTGGGACCTGGGACATAATCCTCAGACCTGCCTTAGGAGCAATTTCTGAGATAAAAAGAGTATATGGAGATTGAAGCATGATAATGACTTAGTCTAATATGTGAATCATTGTATCTCTACAAAATTGGCTATGATAAGGAGATAGATATCCTTGATAAAGTGGGTACACATTAGTATAATTCAGTGCCATACGTATACACCCACTGGAACAACTTTGAAAAATGGACAAATGTGACTTACACAAATTTGAAGATTCACCCAAAAATGAGAGGGACCCGCTCTCATCTCTCAGGTTATTATCACCACAGTATGCTTTAATAATCTTAAAATATTATCTCAGAAAGCCATGTCTTTTTTTCTTCCCTCATAAAAAATATTAATTCGTTTGCGAAATGAAAAGTCACTATATTTTTTTTAAAAAATTGGACATGTCATTCCAAAAAGAATATCTTTTGATGACAATGATCAACTCTTCAAATTGCTAAATCAGACTATTTTCTCAACTCATCACTCATTGACCGCTTTAAACCAAACTGGTCCTTCTCACGCCCTTTCACCAAAAAAAAAACAAATTGAATATACTCACATCAAATACCTTGATCATTCAACAACCAAAGCCATAGAAAACTTTACCTTAGGTCCTCTAGGTCAAAGTTTGGTAACCTTGCTGAATGAAGCTGAAACCCATGTTGTGATAAGGAAGAAAGCCTCCGAAGGACCTGGTCCCAAGAAGAAAAAGTTGTTATTAAAAGGGAAGGGACAAGTAATGAGACCAAAAGAAAAGATGAAGGAATAAAATACTGATGACACAGAAAGTTCACTTAGGAAAGAACTCTTGATTCCAAAATATCCGAGAGAAAGAGAGACATGGAATGCCATATGGGTACCTCCTCAACAAAGTATTTGATCACTTTGGGGTACTTGGGATAAAGGGAACATATGGAACATCCAAGCTGATGATCAGTCTGACAAAACTTGTGGAAAATGAATCTTAAGTATATGAGTTGCTACTTGTTCAAGAGAAGTTGGAAATGTAAATGGAGAAGTTAAGGATTAAGTTAGCTATCAAAGATGCTGAATTAAATATTGTGGGCGACACAATTTTATTAAATTTGAATCCATACAAAATTTAGATTATATTAAATTCAAAATATATTAGTCTCAAATAAATATTGTGGATTAATATAATTGGATTAATTATTTAAGTTCAAACATATATGAATTTAATTAAAGTCTAATTTTTATTGGGCTAACCTATTGATTTGGGCTACAAATGATGAGCCCACTTTAAGAAGCCCAAGATATTGTCATATTCTAGAGGCCCAAATAAATGCCACGTGTCAAATGACATGGCATGCCAAGTCAAGTGAAGGAGCCAATAGGACCATGTCACATGTCAAAATGATGCAGTAGGCCCATAAAATAAAAGCACATAAAAAGGCGCCATATCACTTAAATCTGATTGGTCAAAGGAAGTTTTATATTCATCATGACTCTTCCTTTCCTACAACTATAAATAGGGGTCTCATAATTCAGAAAAAAACCCCCACCCCAGAACTCTAACAAGAAGTAAGAGAAAGCTCGTAGATCAAACGCCGCAATTTCTCTAAAAATTTCAAGTATTCAAAGCAAGTTCTTCAAGATCAAAGGTCAAGACCACAATATTCAAAAACAAGCTCAAAATCTCTTGAATTCAAGCACAAGTCAAGATCAAGTCCCTCAAATTAAGCCCTTGAATTTATATTTGAAAAGGCGAATCAGAGGATTCATAAAAATTGTAATACTCACTTATTGAAATCAATAAAATCGATTGTTGCAGTATTTTTCTTGTTTCGATTATTTATTTTCGGCCTCGAGAATTTTACTGTCCAAAAAATTCTGGCATGCCTAGTGGGACGATCTTTACATCTCATCTCAACTTTTTAGACTTTGAAGATTAAGAATGCTGAAATAACTTCCAAGATGGTCAACTCTCAATCGACTACTTCCAAGGTTGCTGACTCAAAGTTCTCTGCTGAAGTAGAAAGTATCCTTGGTGTTACTTTCGGAAGCTTAGGAGCTGTTACAAGGAGCAAGGCAGGCTTGCTAGGACAACAAATACATCCAGTGTCGTCCGCACCAACTCCAACTGTTGGATCTTCAACCCCAAAAGGAATGAAGTCCAATACAAGTTATTCGGAAGAAGGAAGTAGTGTCGTGAAATCGCTTAAGAAGACTTTTGCTCTACTTGAGCATTCTGGTTCCAAATACTCTAGCGCAAAGAGCGATGATCATTCAACAAATGCGTCATCTCCACTTACACAACATAAGTTGAGCACTTCGAAGGTCAACCTATGCTATAATCCATGTTACTCTCTGATGTCTAGGTGATTATGCAAGCAATGGTAACTGATGCCTCGTTTATAGAGGAGCAGCTTGCAAATCTGACAAAGGCAATTGAAGGCCTGACAAACTTTGTTCAGAATCAAGAGGCTAGGATTGATAAAATAGTGGATAGGGTGGAAGGATTGATAGATAGAGAATCTAGCCATGCACTGGGGAAAGCTCTAAAGGTTCATGATATAGAAAATCCTATGGAACAAACACCACCGACTAAAGATGTGCAAGTTTCTGCTAAAGGAAAGATCCCGATTGGGCAATTGAGGGAATTCATTGAAGGGACCCTCAAATACAAGTATGATGTTGTCACCAAGTCTTCCCTTGGGTATGCCAAACCCTACACTGCGAGAATAGATAGCCTCAAAATGCCGCCGGCTATCAACCCCCCAAATTTTAACAATTTGAGGGCAAAGTTAATCCAAAACAATATGTTGCATACTTTGTTGAGACATGTAATAATGCTGGAAATTGTGGTGACTATCTTGTCAAACAGTTTGTTCGTTCCCTAAAGGGAAATGCCTTTGATTGGTATATGGACCTCGAGACTAACTTCATCAATAGTTGGGAGCAATTGGAACACAAGTTCCTAAATCAGTTTTATAGCATAAGGCATACAATGAGCATGATAGAGCTGACAAATAATCAACAAAGAAAGGATGAGCCAGTCATCAAATTCATCAATCGATGGAGAAATGTGAGTCTAAACTGCAAAGATAGGCTCAGTGAAGCTTCTGCAATAGAGATGTACCTTCAAGGAATGCACTGGGGGCTTCTCTACATCTTGCAAGTAACTAAATCAAAATCCTTTGAAGAGTTAGCTATTCGTGCTCACGACATGGAGTTGAGCATGTCTTCTGCTGGAAAGGAAGGAGCGCCTATTCATGACCCTCGAAGTAGGAACCCAAAAGATGGGGGAAGTTTGTTCCCAAAAATCAAAACAAGGAGTCCATGAATATTGATATGTCTCCTGTGAAGATCACCATAAAGGTAAGCAAGAAGCAAAGTGCGAAGACAACTACTGGAGCACGTCTGAATCAGAAAACTTTAAAGGAGATGCAAGAAAAGAAATATCCCTTCCTTGATTCTGATGTTGTTGAGATTTTTGATAAACTCCTTGAGCATAAGCTCATTGAACTCCCAGAGATGAAGCATCCCAACAAAGCTAGAAGGACTAATGACCCTAACTATTGCAAATATCATAGGCTCGTAAGTCATCCTCTGAAAAAGTGCTTTGTCTTTAAAGATAAAGTCATGAAACTAGCAAAAGAGAAGAAGATCTTCTTCGACGATGAGACGACCAGTTCTCATCAAATCTCTATTATTTTTGGCTCACTCGACCCAGTCCAAATATGTGTCGAAGAGCCTAATGAGAAAATATTAGAGCTTGACAGGTCTTCAGTTGACGAAGGCAATGATAAAGGTTGGACTCTGGTGACGAGGCACAGGCGCAGGAGGATGAGTCTGCGAAAGGAGTTGGCCATATGTAATAAATCTATGGCTGTTTACTTCCGGTAACGAGTTGGCAAGTTCTTTAAGGCCCTATACAAATATTAGTGAAGTCAAATGCAAGTGAGATTACAAATATTACTGATATTCACTGAAATGTTATGAAATAAAAAGAAATACAATCCACGACATGCTAATAGATGGACAATGAGCTGTAACACTAAAAAATAAACTATGATAGTAGCCTAATCAAAGGACAAAACAAAACATATAAAATGATGGAATTTACAAAAAGTTATACAATAGATAGCAGAAAAGGAATTGTAAGTAAGAACCGAAAATGAGCAACTTATAACTTAATGAATGGAAAGGCTACCATGTGTGAAGATTGCAGAGAAAGAACTAAGAAAAAGCACAGGTGTAAACTCACAACAAGAGCCTCTGAGACATTCTCCAGATGTTAAGTCGGATTTTAAACATCAGTTGCCATATTTTTTTGTTACATACATAAGATCAGAGAATGACAAACCCTACAAGTAATACGAGATAAATAGGTAAAGATAATGGAATGAAATTATAGACCACGAGAGCAGGCAAGCATCACATGAAATATCAAAAGTTAGTCATGGTGTCTTTCCCTTTACCCTCTATATTTTATTTGCTTACTTCTTTTTGGAATGATTTTTTGTCTAAGATAAGCCTGACTCAGTTTATATAATACGTACAGAAATAAGCATATCCCTACCTCATCCCCAACTTAGAAACATTATCAAATAAAAACCAATTTTCTTTAAGTTGAACCCTTTCTTCTTTTGAGAAAAATAAATTATTGGACCCTGGACCTTAAACAAACGGACCGTCAAAGCTTACATTTAGCAGATCAATATCATCTACATTTTAGCCATACACCTTCCAATCATTGAGGAAATTCCAGAACCTAAAGAATGCCCTGCAAGCAAGGTATCTAAGTCTTGTCATTTTGAATGATATTTTGTACAACTTTCAAACCCATATGGACTCGAGAGGTGTTTTCGAGATAGTCTACAATGAATCAACTGTTAACCTTCATGTCTCTACATAAGCTATCTCCTTTTGTGTTTGTACCTTGAATGGCAATTACATACTTTGGTGGATTCTGATTGTTATACAGTGTAGTGAGTGATAGTAGTAGTTGGGAGATTTGTATTTGAAAATGGCACCAAAGATAGATTGATCTTCAATGTCACGTTCAAGAATGAGCACGCCCTTTACCAAGCTGGCCACAATAGACCTCTTATGACTTGCATTACTCCTGTGATTTGAAACATGCAAACTACTTAAATTTCCACAGAAACATGATTCAAGCTTTCAAAACCAGCTGCTATAGGTTACTTGTCTTTATAGGTTACTAGTATTCATCACCATGTCGTTGTCATTTTTCACCCATCTTATGGGAAAATGGAGTGTTTTTATGCCTAGTCTAAACACTGAGGTCATAGAGAAGTACATGATTACAAGGTTATAAGGTTAAATGGTAGCCTTTTAAGGTTATAAGGTTAAACGGTGGCCGTTAAGGTTACAAGGTTAAAAGGTTAAATGGTGGACGTTAAGGTTATAAGGTTGGTTATTAAACGGTGGATGTTAAGTTTTATGTATAGATTAGGCTTTAAATGGTGGTCGTTAAGGCTAAGGTTATAACGTTGTTTACTTAATGGTGGCCATTAAGGTTATAAGGTTGTTTCCTAATATAAGGTTATAAGGTTAAACAGTGGCCGTTAAGGTTATAAGGTTATAAGGTTGTTTCCTAATATAAGGTTTTAAGGTTAACCGGTGGCCGTTAAGGTTATAAGGTTGTTTATTAAACGATGTCCGTTAAGATTTATGCATAGATTAGGATTTAAACGGTAGTCGTTAAGGCTAAGGTTATAAGGTTATAAGGTTGTTTCCTATTATAAGGTTATAACGTTAAACGGTGGCCATTAAAGTTATAAGGTTGTTTATTAAACGGTGGCCGTTTAGTTTTATGTATAGATTAGGCTTTAAATTGTGGCCGTTATGGCTAAGGTTATAAGGTTGTTTACTTAACGGTGGCCATTAAGGTTATAAGGTTATAAGTTTGTTTCCTAATAAAAGGTTATAAGGTTAAACGGTGGCCGTTAAGGTTATAAGGTTATAAGGTTGTTTCCTAATATAAGGTTATAAGGTTAAATGGTGGTCATTAAGGTTATAAGGTTGTTTCCTAATATAAGGTTATAAGGTTAAACGGTGGCCGTTAAGGTTATAAGGTTGTTTATTAAATAGATTAGGCTTTAAACGGTGGCCGTTAAGGCTAAGGTTATAAGGTTGTTTACTTAACGGTGGCCATTAAGTTTTACTCTTATTAAGAAAGTGGTTGTGCGGGATCAATTATGGTTACACAACGTGAATGGATTTCAGGATACTTAAGGGAAAGCCAAACAACAAAGATGGAGCATTTAGATGTTTTCGCTAACTTACTACAACTATCAAATTAAGTTCTAAAAATTAATAACATATTGATACAAGACTAAGTATGTATCAGGAGATTCAATCCAACACAAGAGCAACAAGATGAACAATAAGGTGCTAGTGAATCAAAATAGCCCCACGCGGCTTCAGTAGACTTTAGATTTAGTTTGAGCAATAAGAGATGAACACAATAACAACAATGCTAGTGAATCGACCACTTTTTTTTCACAATAACTCTAAAGTTATTCTCTGTTCAAGGTATTACAATGGAAAAGACCACTTTTTCATCCACAGACTAGCTCCCTATACAATCAGACCTTACTAAATAGGGATATATTAGTTATTACAGTTAATGATTTAAAGAGGTACCATAGCAACCTCCTTCAAAATATTGTCTGTGGGCACAAAAACATTTCTTCACATAACAGTTTTAAAAAGAAAAAATCTTTGAGAAAACATCTTGTTAAGGTTATAAGATTATAAGGTTAAACGGTGGTCGTTAAGGTTATAAGGTTGTTTACTAATATTATACTCACTTTTTGTTTAGTCTTTTCAACACTGTATAGGCATTGTTACCCATCTGTTATCAATCTTTTATTCATAACTTCCCTCAGTAACTTTTGCTTCATTACTACGTTTTCGCTTCCTTCCCTACCAATATTCATCCTTCGCCTGATGGCTAGTCTTTTTCTTTTTTAATTATTTTTTCTTTTTCATATTTCATTGTCTCACAGTACAGATAATAGCATAGTAATGAAATATGACCAATTACTGATACTATCAACCCGACTACATTAGTAACCACATCGAAATAGCGATCCAGACAAATATATCAACAATTTAGGCAAATCGATCATCAGAAAAAGACATGGAATCTAGATGGTAAAGGATAATAAAAACATGACTTTGCATAGGCGCGAACAATGTCATTTCCTGAGCTTTTGCAGTAAATCCACAGGGTGAGTTTTACCACTACTGCAGTTAGCATGATTGAATATAACCATGCAAGATGATTAAAAGTCATCTTTTCAGGAGGTTTATTTTCAACTAGTTGTTCCACAGCCATGATCAATACCTGAAAACCTAAAAAATTAAACTATCATGTGATATCAGTTAATATCTACAAGACTAACGTTAAGTTCACCTGCAATTTTTCTCTGCACATTTTACTACCTACTCACAAGATAAGCATTTTCAAAGGTAAACAACAACTATTCTCAAGTTAATACAACTGTGGAACCAAAAATTTCTTAGAAGGACAAATAAAATTGGGAATTAAAAAAACTTTCAATTTATATAACCCTCGGGACTTTTTTACTGTAACATGAAGCAAGGATGCTTTGATAAATTAAATGTAAATAACTGAGTGAACAATATGTTAAATAAAAGCCTTTGTGGGAAATAGATTGATAATTGGTTCATTTCATTAATTCAATTGCTTGTGCTAACCAATCCAAAAGCTAGTAGCTGCTAAGTTTCAATAGGAAAGTGTACTCGCCTTTTCAATCTGCTGGTCTTTTGTTCTCAGTAATACCACGTGATCACAAGTAGTTGTGAGGGGTTTTTAATTCACTCTCTAGTGTGGCTAATTCTTTCTGCAAATGCTTCACCAATGCCTTGTCAGACATTACAACATTGACTTGTGCATTAGTGGTCACTTCTTTGGCACAATAGGCAAATTGAAGTGTATTTTGAGATTGCTCTACATGGCTTCGGGAAGTACCCAAGGTGAAGATTATGACAGTTCTAGCATTGCCCCCCAAAGCAGGTTGAAGGATATAAGTTAGCTTAGAATCTCGGTAATTGACATGCCTATGTATTCCCTTGCGATAATTAAGGTAAGTGTTATATGCAGTGAAGCTTCAACAATAAAGTAGTGGAAAAGATGAATTGAATGCACATGAATGTATATATAAATAGCCAAAGGGTGTGATGGAAGTCCGCAAAGTGGTTAGCATCATTTCATGTACTGTTAAACATAAACACAATTCACATAGCAACACTATTCAACACCATAAAGTTTATTTTTACTAATTAGACGAATGAAAAAGAAAAAAAATCCCCAATTTGTTATATGGACAGTAAAACTGAATTGATGTTTAAAGACCATTTAGACATGTAGCTAAGCTGCAGCAAATCCAGATGTTTTAGAAAGATGATGTAAGAAACAAACAATCAACCTTAGCTTGTGAATAACTGTTCCTAAAGTCAACAAACTACGATTAATATGACATCCTTCTTTCAGTCTCTTTCCAATTGACAGCGCCTGAGATGCACGTTCACTTCCAGCCAGATCAACAAAATTCTGCATCCAAAAGTCATAAATTTTCCATTAGCAATTCATGTGTCCATGTCGAGAATGTCGATAGACCCCTACAGTGAGCTAATTGATGCATACCACACTAGCAGAAAGAGTTGTTTTGTTATTCTTCCCTATAAACTCACGAGCTTAATTTTCAATTGTCTGAAATAAAATAACAGAAAAGTATTAGAAGGATAGTGACTGTATCAGCTTAACTTCCCTATAAATTACCTTTTACATATAATCACATATGTCTGTGACTGTAAACTCTATAATTCCATTCATTGTGTATGTATTACCACTATTTGTTTTCCCATACGTAAAGATAGTTACTGCATAATATGTTTAGGTAGTCGTAACAGTATCAAATGAATAACAAATCTGCAACAAAATGTAAGTGGCATATGACTGGTGTACTCACAGGAGATTCCGCTAACAACAGAAAGAGCAATCTCCTTTGTTCCTCCCTCATACACTTTCCTTGTTGAATAATCACCTTTATATAACCTGTCTAATCTCAGAAAAGTAAAACAAGAAAATATGTGTAGCATTAGTAAATTATTTATAAATTGCACTTGAGCTACCAATGAAATTATCCTAATAAATATATATGGTTCTGCAGAGTAGAACGGCCCAATCCAGGAAGCGATCTCAGCCTGAGTTCACAAACTAAAATATCCAGATCTCGTCCTCAATTTTCCTCTCACAAAATATTCCTCATTCTACAACAATCAAGTCTAAATGTAAAGGCAAAAATGAGAAATTTTCTTACCGACTGTATAAGCTGTTGGCAATCCAGACCGTTCCTGGAGGCTTTTCCTATATAAGATGGTGTTCTCATTGATACACTCCCAATCTGAAACTTTATTCCTCGTGATTTCCTTTTCACTTAAAGGACTCAGCCTTACCAACACCAGGATCTTCTCTTCACTACCTAATGCAGCCCTTTGCATTTTCTCCCACTTCTTCAAATCCTCCCTGCCAATAGCTCTCATTCCTATCTTATCCCCCTCCTTTCTTTATAACCGCTCGATCACATTACCAACAACAAACTCATGATTCAAGGGCCACCAAAGAAAAATGTAAAAACTAGCAAACTTCTCACCACCTCATATTGCTTCTGCCAACACCCAACAGAAAAAGGTATTTATTGCTACAAGGTGATGCCTTTTGGTTTGAAAAATACTGGCGCCACTTATCAAAGGGCTATGCAGAACATCTTTGACGGCCTGCTCCATAAAAATGTTGAATGCTATGTGGATGATCTAGTGGTGAAGTCAAGAAAGAGAGACGACTACTTAAAAGACCTAAGAATGGTACTTGAATTACTTTGAAGATATCAACTTAGGATGAATCCATTGAAGTGTGCCTTTGGAGTTACTTCAGGAAAGTTTCTTGGCTTCATTGTGCGATACTGAGGAATTAAAATTGATTAAGCCAAGGTCGATGCAATTTTAAAGATGCCCAAACCTCAAAATATTCATGAGCTAAAAAGCCTTCAAGTAAGGCTTACATAATTAAGGAGGTTCATCTCAAACCTGACCGGAAAATGTCAACCATTTAGTCATCTCATGAAGAAGGACACTCCCTTCGAATGGGACCAAGCTTGTAGTAATGCCTTTGAGAGTATTAAATCATATTTAATGAAGCCTCCAGTTCTTATGGCACCCATACCTAGAAAGCCATTGATACTCTACATCGCGGCACAAGAGAGGTCAGTTGGAGCACTACTGGCTCAAGAAAATAGTGAAGGCAAAGAAAAATCACTTTACTATCTGAGCAGAATGATAACATCAAATGAGATGAAGTATTCTCCAATTGAAAAGTTATGTTTGGTATTGGCTTTCTCTATCCAAAAGATGAAACACTACTTTTAAGCTCATGTTGTCCGTCTCGTGTCTAGGGAAAATCCCATCAAGTTTGTGATGTTAAAACCAGTCCTAAATGATCGACTTGCAAGGTGGTACCTTCAATTTAAACAGTTTGAGATTGTGTACATTCCCCAAAAGGCTGTAAAGGACAAGCATTGGCTGACTTCTTGGTAGATCACCCAATACCTGATGACTGAGAGCTGAGCGATGAATTCCCTGCTGAAGATACAATGGTTGTTGAAGTTAGATCCCCATGGAAGATGTACTTTGATGGTGTTGCACATTGATATGGAGCTGGTGCCGGTGTGGTGTTTGTCACTCCATAAGAAGAGGTCATCCCATACTCTTTTACCCTAATAAATCATTGCTCTAATAATGTTGCTGAATATCAAACTTTAATTCTTGGACTTGAGATGACAGTTGACATAAAACAACTGCAATTACAAGTCTTTGGTGACTCCTAATTAGTGATCAAGCAGATTTTGGGAAGCTATGAAGTCAGAAAGCCTGAGCTACGACCATACCATGATTATGCACAGAAGTTGATGGGGTGGCTTGGAGAAGTAACCCTCCAACATATGCCAAGGAGAGAAAATAAGAAAGCTGATGCCCTAGCTGCTTTGGCCTTACCCCTGACTCTTCCAAATCAGACACAAGTCACTATCCTCCAAGAATGGGTAGTACCACAACAACTGAAGATGAAGAAAATAAAGTTGAATACCTTGTTTCCGTATCTGAAGCTGAAAGAGAAGATTGGCGACAACTTATTATTGATTACTTATGTTATGAGATACTTTAAGAGGAACCAAGGAGAAGGACAGACATTCGTCGTCGTGCACCTCGCTTCCTTTACTATAAGGACACACTGTACAGAAAATCATTTGAAGGATTACTCTTACGGTGTCTGGGAGAGGAATAAACAATTTAAGCTTTGCAATAAGCATACTCGGGAGTGTGTGAATCGCATCAATCTGGATCAAAGCTTCATTTTCACTTTAAAAAAATGGGATATTATTGGCCAATGATGGTGAAAGATTTCTTGGACTATGCTATAAGATGCAAAGCTTGCTAATTCCATGCAAACTTCATACATCAACCTCCAGAAGTACTATACCCAACTGTAGCATTTTGGCCATTCAATGCTTGGGGAATGGATGTTGTTGGTCCACTACCAAAATCTTCTGGTAGACACTTATACATCTTAGCCGTGACAAATTACTTCTCAAAGTGGGCCGAAGCTGTTGCTCTCAAGGAAGTAAAGAAAAAAAATATTGTAAACTTCATCCGAGTGAATATCATCTACCGCTTTGGAATTCCACAGTACATAATAACAGATAATGGAAAGCCATTTGATAACAAGCTGATGAACAAAATTTGTGATCTCTTTGGCTTTAAGCAGCGCAAGTCTTCTATGTACCATGCTGCCGCCAAAGGTCTAGCTGAAGCCTTCAATAAAACTTTGTGCAACTTATTAAAGAAAGTTGTCTTCAAATCCAAATGAGACTGGAATGAGCAAATGGAAGAAGCTTTGTGGGCGTGTAGGACAACTTACCGTACACCGACGCAAGCAACCCCATACTCACTTGCTTTTAGAGTTGAAGAAGTCCTGCTACTTGAGCGTCAAATACCTTTCAGACTGGCTATTCAAGAAGGGCTCACCAATGAAGAAAATACTAAGTTCCATCTTGCGGATTTAGAAGCTCTTGATGAGAAGAGGATGGAGGCTCAACAAAATCTTAAATGCTATCAAGCCCTGCTATCTCGTTCTTTCAACAAAAGGGTTCACTTGAGGTGCTTCCAAATTGTAGATCAAGTCCTTGCAGTAAAAAGACCCATTATCACTTCTCATAAGTCTGGGGGAAAATTCACCTCGAAGTAGGATGGACCATATGTCGTACAAGAGGCATATTCAAGTGCTACTTACAAGCTTGTCGATGTAGATGGTGTGAGGGTTGGCCCCATTAATGCCAAGTTCTTGAAGAAGTACTATCTTTGAAGGAAGATGACACTCCTTGAGGCACAAGTATAAACTGCATGTACACTCCTTAGGCACGAGTATAAACTGCATGTACACTCCTTAAGGCACGAGTATAAACTACATGTACACTCCTTAAGGCACGAGTATAAAATGCATGTACACTTCTTAAGGCACGAGTATAAACTACATGTACACTCCTTAAGGAATGAGTATAAAATGCATGTCCTCTCCTAGCCCGCAAGATATAAACTGTGTACGACTTAAAAAAAATGAACGTCCACTAGGTTGAAAACCTCAAAAGAGGCGGCCTAGGCAAAAGTTAGGACACAAAAAAAATACTCACCCAAAACTACGTTGTGACTTGATCCTCTTTACAGAGGTGCGTAGGTACTTGGAATTTTATTCTGAGTTCAGTTGCATGAGTGTCAATAAAAATATGTTCCTGTAGTATCTACCACGTGGATACCAAGTATGAAACTATTCTAATTAAATTTTGGACTTACTCTAAATATTTGTGACTCAATGGGGGCAACTCATCGAAAAGAAAGAGAGTTCCTTCAATGGAATTTGGAATGCCAAAGTTCTCCAAGCCTACAACTAGAAGGATCTCAAAATTTACATGTATTAAGGTGGGCAAGATTTGTTCATCTTCACCTTAAGCGGGCCTATAACGAGTTTATCCTTAAAGGATTTTGAAATTTTCCTTCATTAAGGTGGATAAGATTTGTCTCTTTGCACCTTAAGCTGATCTCTAATGGGATTATCCTTGAAGGATATTGAAATTTTTATTCTTTAAGGTGGAAAAAATTTGTCCCTTTGCACCTTAAGATGACCTCTTACGAGTTTATCCTTAAATGATATTGAAATTTTCATGCCTTAAGGTGGACAAGATTTGTCTCTTTGCACCTTAAGTTGTCCTCTCATGGTTTTATCCTTAAAAGGATATCGAAATTTTCATGCCTTAAGGTGGACAAAATTTATCCCTTTGTACCTTAAGCTGGCCTCTCACGGGTTTATTTTTAAAAGATCTCAAAAGTTTCATGCCTTAAGGTGTACAAAATTTGTCCCTTTGCACCTTAAGCTGGCCTCTCGCGGGTTTATCCTTAAAAGGATCTCAAAAATTCCATGCCTTAAGGTGGATAAAATTTTTCCCTTTGCACCCTAAGCTGGCCTCTCGCGGGTTTATCCTTAAAAGGATCTCAAAAGTTTCATGCCTTAAGGTGGACAAAATTTGTCCCTTTGCACCTTAAGCTAGCCTCTTACGTGTTTATCCTTAAAAGGATATAAAAATTTTCATGCCTTAAGGTGGACAAGATTTGTCCCTTTGCACCTTAAGCTGGCATTCTAATGGATTTGTTATGTAAAGGGAGCATCTTACAGTCAAATTGGTCGGTCTTAGAGTGTACGGAGGCGAAGTTAAACTCTCGCACCTAAGCCGATTGTTGGAAAGTTAGCATCTTGAAGTCAAATTGGTCGGTCTTAGAGTGTACGGAGGTGAAGTTAAATTCTCGCACCCTAAACCGATTGTTGCAAAGCCACTATCTTGGAGTCAAATTGGTCGGTCTTAGAGTGTATGGAGGCGAAGTTAAACTCTCACACCCTAAGCAGATTGTTGTGTATTGCTATCTGTTTCAATACTAAAAAAAAATAAAAAATAGAAAAGTAATTGGTAAAATTCACAAAGAAAGAGAAAGAAAGTACGTCGTTACTAATATCGACAAATTAACTTCAAAGCAATCCGTGAAAGATGTTGCGAGATTAATGTTAGGACTTAAGAGAATGAGAGGCATCCTCCTATATAGGCATAGAAGGGCGGTGCCCACATCTTGATTTGATAGGATTCAATGTAACAGTTCCAGTCCAAGAAGAATTGAATAATTGGCCACTAATCTAATTAGTGTCAAAGACGGTTACGTACAAAACTGAATCCTACATTAATTTGGTTTGTTGTGGCGGCGGTAGTTCACAACTTCAAGGAATGATGGATTTCCTATTTAAATATGGTTAAATGGTGAAAGAAAAATAAAAGAAGGCCGCTCAGAGATGATGTTTAAATCATTAAGATGGTATTTGCTAAAAAAAAGGAAAGACATGGGGCCCACGGATTAATGTCAAATATAGATATGGTCTTGGCAACATTTGCCACTATTAGTTAAAAAAATAAAATGAAATAAAGAGGTAACCATTAATAGCAAATGGAATCCCTGGGCAATAAATGATTTGACAATGATTGAATTGCTTTAACTTCATCCATTATATATATATATATATATATATATATAGTTGAATGAAGTGAAATGAAAAAGAATTGCATGGCTATGGCTAAATGCATTTTTTTTCACACCAAATTTAATGTTATGGTCCGTTGATGCTTCA
Source organism: Capsicum annuum (assembly GCF_002878395.1). NCBI lineage: Eukaryota > Viridiplantae > Streptophyta > Magnoliopsida > Solanales > Solanaceae > Capsicum > Capsicum annuum. The sequence continues at coordinate 207,158,005 of NC_061114.1, forward strand.
AACCTAGTCTACAGACATTTAAATATTTTGACTAGCCTTGAAGCAGGGGGCATTTGTGGGCGACGCAATTTTATTAAATTTGAATCCATACAAAATTTGGATTATATTAAATTCAAAATATATTAGTTCCAAATAAATATTGTGGATTAATATAATTGGATTAATTATTTAAGTCCAAACATATATGGATTTAATTAAAATCAAATTTTTATTGGGCTAGCCCATTGATTTGAGCTACAAATGATGAACTCACTTTAATAAGCCCAAGATATTATCATATTCTAGAGGCCCAAATAAGCGTCACGTGTCAAATGACGTGGCATGCCAAGTCAAGTGAAGGAGCCAATAAGACCATGCCACATGTCAAAATGATGCAGCAGGCCTATGGAATAAAAGTCCATAAAAAGGCGTCACATCACTTAAATCTGATTGGTCAAAGGAAGTATTATATTCATCATGACTCTTCTTTTCCTACAACTATAAATAGGGGTCTCATAATTTAGAAAAAAAAACTCCACCCAGAACTCTAACAAGAAGCAAGAGAAAGCTCGTGGATCAAACGCCATAATTTCTCTAAAAAGCTCAAGTATTCAAATCAAGATCAAAGATCAAGACCGCATTATTCAACAACAAGCTCAAAAGCCCTTGAATTCAAGCACAAGTCAAGATCAAGTCCCTCAAAGCATTCAAATCAAGTTCAAATTCAAGATCAAGCTTTAAGCCCTTGAATTTATATTTGAAAAGGTGAATCAGAGGATTCATAGAGATTGTAACACTCACTTATTGAAATCAATGAAATCGATTGTTATAGTATTTTTCTTGTCTCGATTATTTATTTTCGGCCTCGAGAATTTTATTATTCAACAAATACATTTAACATTGTTGAATCAAAGGTTGTCCTCTGAAGGACCACGTGTTATTGCTGAACCTGCAGCTGAAAATGCAAAACTCCAGGCAAGAATGGCCAACCTAAAGGATAAAGTGAAGGACCTTACCAAATAGATGTTGGATGCTCACATTGCTGAAAATGCAAGAATAAAGATACTATTTAAGTCCTTTCATCCAACCCTCCCTCAAATTGAACCCTATTATCCTTATTTCTTCATCAACCTTCTGTCAGTTTCATATCTTGATTTTCCTAATGTCTTTTAAAGACATTATCTTATGATGATTATTTTAGCTTACTGTACTGGTACTGACTATTATGAGTGATTGAATTTTTTTCTTTCTGTGTAACATTTGTTCTCTTTAAAGTGCAAAGCTATTCTTCATGTTAGTGTTGCCCCAGTGACCAAGAGTTAACTAATTTGTACTTAATTTACTCTTAGTTTACTATTCATACTTTTTAATGATGCTAAAAGGGGGAATACCGAGTTCACAAAGTAGGGTACTAGGTGAATTGAGCTGTAGGTTGTTGTAGATTTGAGTGGCATGCTGATAGGGAAAAGTATGTGACGTGCTGAATGATGTGCTGAAATATGTATAAAAAAGGGGGAAAAAAGTGATGTGCCAAGTGTGAATGTAAGGCACAATGACATGAGAGAAGTAATTGCAGTTGGAAGTAATTGCAGTTTTTGCTGCAAAGGACAACAAGGGATCATGTCCCTGTGTTGCTTCATGAAAGAAGAAGCATGATGATAGGGGGAATATTCATCTTCAGGTGGTAGTTACTCTAATTAAATGTTATGAGTGTGCACTCATTCTCAAATTTTATGGTTTGGTTTGTCATCATAAAAAGGGGGAAAATTGCTATATGAAGTTTTCATGATGAGCAACTAAAATGCAAGGGATCAGGTCCCTGGACGTGCAAAGTATAGTACAACTGGCACACGGTATGTGCACAGCTTTTTCCTCTTGTGTAACGAACTTGCAGGTGCTACTTTGTATTAACTTGGATAGCTGGTCCACTGATATTTCAGTCCTAATCATCACCCAACTATAAAAGGAAAGATATGCCTCTTCTACAAATGATTTTTTGCAATTCTAAAGAGTGAAGAGAGGCAACAAAAATTCCATTTCAACATTACTCAAGTTCTTAGCTGTCTATGTGAGCTTAAATTCTTGAGTGAGCTTTGATTTTTAACTGAACTACTCATCTTATAAGAGTAGTGCTTTCATTTGTTGAGATAAGTGGTTAGGTAGAGCTACCTAATTTTAACACTGATTAGAGCTAGTCAGTGTAGAGAGAGTCCTTGGTAGAGTTACCAAGATGAGTTTGTAGTAGAGTTGCTACTAGTGTAAGGAGCCTAGAGTTAGGATAAAATCTAGATTGTAATCAAGAGGTTGATTATAGTGGATTTCTTTGGTACTTATGAGGGCAAGTTGTGTTTTTTTATCCTAGATTTCCACGTAAAAATCCTTTTGTCTATTGCTTGATTAACTATGATTGTTTCTGAGGGACCTAGTCCCTTACTGTGTGGAGCAACTCCCAAAGGTTTCAACACTATCTATTAAACAAATACTTGAGCTAGAATCAAATAATGTTTATTGAACTCACATTGTTTTCTTTTGCAGCTAGCTAAAAAAAGAGAATTCAGTCAACTAATAGAATTTAAAGGAAAAAAAAGTCTGAAATATACCTAAAGTTTGATAAAATTATTGTAACACGCCTCAACTTTGCCGGGGGGGGGGGGGGGGCGAGGGGTCCTATAACTTTCCCTCCATGACCCCTCGAATTATTTTAAAGTGGAACACACACCTCATTAAAAAGTCTCACCCAAATTTGTGCTAAATGGTGAAAGACATGCACTAACACCCCTATTGTGTTAAGAAGTCATGACTCTTATCCTCACCTTTTTCTTCTTTTACTTTATTTCTTTCACCTTTCAATTTCTTATAAAATTTATGGACTTGACTATTTCATTTGTCTTCTTCAGTATTTACAGAAATTAATAGAGTAGCATAAAAAACACAAGGAAAAGATACAAAAAAACGAGAAGAATCATCAAAAGGATATTTTAATTTCTCGTAGAAAAAATTAGAGTTTCGTTTTGTTTGATTATTTTTGTTATTGTTGGAACTTTTTTTATTTCAATGACGGCTGCAACGAAAGTAGAACCAACGATGAGATGATGCCGACGAGAGTTCAAGAAATTTTTCGTCAAAGATTTTAATTTTCTAATCTCTATTTTCTTATTCAACTGAGTTATTTCTTTGCTAAGTGGAGCATTTGGGTGATTCAATTTAAATTACTAGTTAGTTAATTAATTTTTGATGGCTCAGTAATAGTAGTGATAATGACAACAATGGAGAAGTGTTGATGTAAGTAGCTTCAATTAAGGTGATGAAAGAAAGAAATTAAAATAAGAAACATAGGATTTGAACAGGTGGATGATTTGTAGAGCTTTATAAGGGTGAAAATGACGGATGTAGTGGTAGCCATTGTTATTGTGTGAGTGTTAAATCTAATGAAAGAGATGAACTGGAAGAGAACAAGTTTGTGGCATTTTGATAATTAGAGAGAGATAAAAATAAATAAAAATAGGAATATGAGTACTTCTCAATCTCTCAAGAAAAACATATATTACTCTCTCTGCCACATCAACATATAAGGGCGTATATTCCACTTTAAAATAGTCCAAGGTGGGTGATGTGACCCAATAGAGTTGAGGCGTGATATAACAATTTTAATCAAAATTTGGGTATATTTGGGACTCCCGAAATTGTAAAAAGGTTCAAGTCCACTGTAGCATAATCAACACCGATCCAATAACGTATCTCTTGACTTGTCTCCTCCAGGATACAACAACCCATCAACATCATAACTCAAGCAACTTCAAATTAGTTGAAAAGTCTAAAACTCCACCAAAAGAACACCTTCCTTCAACATATAATACTCTTTTTTGTATAATGAATATAGTTAAAGACTTAGAATATTTTTATTTGTGTCTATTCTTTCTTTCACTACACTGATATAAAACACAATATAATACTTCTCTTTCATTTCTCTATTTTTATGTATTAAAACACAAAGTAAGACCACCACCATTTATAGGTGAAAAAGTTTCCTTGTATTAATTAGAAGAACGTGGGACAGTAATGTTGGTAGATGAGTGACTTAGACGCCTACACGAGTTACAAGTAACTAATGACTATGAAAATTACAAGAACAAATAACCAGATAAGTTACTAGAATTAAAGGTCACATTCAACAAGTAATGAGCTTAATTGACACATAATGTCATTAAGAATGTGGGTTAAGTTGCCGCACCAATAAGGCATGCACGCATAGGTGCATTACCGCCAAGAATGAGTTAGGATTCGAAATTGAGAGGATATCATGCGAAAACTAATAATTTGTAAAACACAGAGGCAACAATTCAACCAACACAAAATTAAATTAAAAAACATAATATTATTGATATGATTCGGCTGATTGACCTACATATTAAAAACTAAATAAAAATATAAAAGTTATTTGAGCGAAAAACGATCTCCCTCTAAACAAGACTCTTAAAATACCTACATAGTGGATAGTATTGTGTTATGGCATGAGAAAAAGAGTCTTCTATTTATAGAGATTCAAATGTTTTTTTACAAGAAAGAGATTAATCAAATATGGAAGAGTTTTATATTTCTTTTAGAAAAATTAAAAGTAATAATGATATTACTTTTATTTTCTTTTTAAAAACAGTAAAACTTAAATTTGATAAGAAAATCATGATAGAAATCCTAACAAATTAATCATATGTAATATTGGCTAATGAGGCACTAATGTTAAAAGAAGAAGCGCAGCAGCCAAAAATACTCTTTGATAATTCAATTTAATCATATAATATATTATAATATTAAAATGCACCGTCCCTGCATCCCCTGTATGGACCAAGATTGAGAAATTTTTTATCGTTCCCTCTGCTAAATGCAATTTGATTTTTTCCACTAACGCGCAGTGTCGTACGACAATGACCAATTAAATTATCAGCTTCTTTGTGTCTTGAATAGCGTTTAAAAGTTGTCAAGGAATTCTAATCTTTTCGAAAGTTTCCAAGGGAAATTTTAACATAATTATCTAGTAATGAAAAAAAAATCACCCATTTGGAGATTTTCTTTTTAGAAATCCCGCGATATATAACTCAAAGTAAAAAAAATTAGAAAAGAAAGATATAAAAGAACTTCTTCATACCCGCATGAAATAATTGAACTGAAAAACTTGTGTCATGAAATTCCCACCATCAAAAATAATATCATCAATCTTTAGTACTCAAATTGTTTATCAAAAAACTATATAAGTTATTGCATTATAGTAATTTTTTAAATAAACATTATTTTTCAAGAAAATAATAC
>NC_061114.1:207166287-207179607 GCF_002878395.1 Capsicum annuum
TAGGACACATAATTCTGCGCATTTAATAAGGATGCTCATTTAATAAATTTTATGGCAAGGAGATATGTTTGATGTCCCCAAATTACGCCAGCATTTAAGCATTGGACTTTTTACCTTAAGCATGTCATAGTCTCATATGGAAAAATTCTCTCCTTTATCCACGAAAAAAATAACACCAGTTGTTAAATAGATTTACTACTTTCACAGTCCATCTTTAATTGTTTTAGTATTTGACTTTCAACAAGAGTGGAAAACCGGTAAGGTTTATGATCTTTAACGATGGAGGGTGGGTGAAATTCGAGAAAATGTCATGGATGTGCTGGTATCAGTTTTCACAAGTGGAAAGCCTACGATTGAGGTGGAAACGGAAGGGTTTAAATTAATTTTGAATTTTTGTCGCACGATAGGAATTGATTAGAACACTGGGACAAAGCGGTCTTTCTTTTGGATCAATATCAATGGTAAGTGCTTTTTTCCTAAAGTCGTCATTGAGGGTTCTGAAAAATTCGATAAATACAAAAAAATATTAATAAAAGTTTCTTCCTGAAGAATCGCAAGGTTGAACTTGATATTAGAATCGTTAAGAAGAACTCAACTAGGGAATAATTAGGAAAAAGGAAGAACGAAAGTAAACAAGAAAAGGTGGAAAAGGGAAGAAGGACGGTGAGCAAGAAAATGTGGAAAAGAGAAGATGGACAGTGAGCAAGAAAATGTGGAAAAGATAAGAAGGCAGTTCATCTAATTTGAAAGAGCGGCATATTGTCAAATTAGATGAACTACCTTCTTCCCTTTTCCACTTTTTCTTGCTCACGTACCTTCTTCCTTTTTCCTTAATTGTTCTCCAGTTGAGTTCTTCTCAATGATTCTTATCTCAAATTCAACCTTATGATTCTTCGAGGAAAAATTTTTCATCAATATTTTCCTAGTTTTTATTGAGATTTTCTGAATTCTCAATGAATACTTTAGGGGAAAAAGACTTACCATTGACATCAAACCAAGAGAGGACCGCTATATTCCAATGTCCAAATCAATTCCTAAAATGCAATAAAAATTAAAAATTAATTAAAACCCTTCTATTTCCACCTTAATCATGGATCTGCCATTTACGAAAGTTGATATTAGCACATCTGCTACATTTTTTATCGAAACTCACCCACTCTCCATCTTTATAGGCCATAAATCTCACTAACTTCTCACTGTCGTCCTTGAAAGTAAATTCTAAACAATTAAAAATGAACGGAGAAAATAGTAAATCAGGTTTAACAAAGGTCACAACTGGTAGAGCTACAAAGCAATTGCAAAAAGAGAAATGAACATAATTGGAGAATCATATCTCGATGTGCTATAGAGATAACAGGAGTCGGAAATGGAATGCAAGAGATCTAGGAACTTTTATTCCTCAAAGAGTCATTAAAGCACAAAGAAGGCGATCTATAAAATACTTACTCGAATGACGGTCGGAGAAACAGATCTTGAGGGTCAAGAAGATACTGGGATCTAGACAATAGGAGCATGGATCTGCATCTCCAAGGTATGTTGAAAGAATGAGGACGATGAGAGCTTCAGATAGTACTGAAATTGAACACAGGAACAAAAATTGTGGAAGCTTAGCTCCGAGATCAAGATTTTCATTATTAGAGATCAGAAGAGACAAGATTGACACATTGGAAGAAGAAGAGAGATCGACGCAATCTAGAAATAAAGAGGCTTTGAGAAAATGATAGATATTTCTAAAATGAGTCTCTTTAGTGACCTTGGCCTTTTCTTTGTCTTTTTACCTTATTATTTGCTTTTTGTTGTTTTTTTTCAATTGGTTTTATGGATTTTTATTCCTTTGGGTTGCTTACTTTTGGATCTGGCCCATGCTTGTACATATATACCGATTTTCATTTTATTTATTGGTTTGACCCACCTTTAATTAAAAATAAAGAGCTTACCACATTGGAGCTATAGAATGCCACCAGAGAAACAGTGCACCATCGGCGATGAGAGGAGATGGAATTGAAGATGAAGAGAAGAGCAAAAGGCATTTGGGAGATTCTAGAACTTTAGACAAGCCGTAGATATCTATTTATTTGTTTCCAAAAGTGATTTGGACTGGGTCATTTTACTACTAAAAATATAGGAAAACCAACCACATGTTGTCGGTTTTTGTGCATTTTTGACCAAGAAATAGACCAAAATACGTGGTCAGTAAAAGCCTGGTAGCTTTTTTAAAATCGACCACGTGTGATCAGTTTTTTGTTAATATATATATATAGAGAGAGTGAGAGAGAGAGAGATTTAAAATTCAATATTATTTAAAAAAAATTAAATAAAATATTTTTTCAAAAAAAGAATCGACCACAAATGGTCTATTTTATTTAAATTAATTAATTAATTTATAAAAAAACCAACCACAAGTGGTTGATTTTTTATTTAAATTAAATAATTAATTTATAAAAAAAACAACCACACGTGGTCGGTTTTATTAAAATTAATTAATTAATTTAAACAAAAATCGACCACATGTGGTCGGTTTTGTTAAAATTTATTAATTAATTTAAGTATAAAACCGACCACATGTGGTCGTTGTTTTTTTAAATAATTGATTTAATAAAATGTTTTTTAAATAATTATAATAAACCGACCATTTTTGGTTGGTTTTTGTAAAAATTTTCCAGAAAACCAACCACATGTGGTCGGTTTTGGTAATTTTTTTTTAAAAATAACAGCATATATATATGCTACATTCCATTTTCCAGCCAAACCAACAAGCGTACAATATATATGCTACATTCTATACAAACAACCTACATATAATACAAGCATTTAAAATCAAGTTATTTACAAAATTTATCAAGTATCCAAATCCAAACTACAAAACATAAAAAGGTCTAAAAACTACAAGTCATCATCCTCTTCGTCATCCGCACACATAGGATCTGATGTGGTGATATCATCTAGTGGGCCTAGACCTTTTGCAGCCCGAACTGCATCACCAGGACAAGGAGGAAGAATCTACAGATTGAATAAAAAAGTTGATCTGCTCCTGCATCAATCTCATTTGTTTCGTTGTTTCCTCCTCCTTCTTTGCCCTCCCAGTCTGTGCTACAAGGTCTTTAGTGAGTTGAGAAATCATATTCTTTATTAAATCAATGGTGTCTCTATCAACTGATGAGGGATAAGATGTAGGGCCGGATGAAGACCTAACATTCTCGCTAAAATATTTTATGTGGTACCCGTAGTATTGGTCTCTAACTGGAGAACCCATAGTTTGTTTCCATAACTCCTCCTCTACATCTTTAGGTATTGCGTCACCCTAACTTTCAAGAGGCTGAGTACTACGATACTCATTAACGAGCTGCATATATTTGTCCTATATTCAAAGTAAAGTTAAAATTAATAGTAAAAATATATTAAACTACTCGTACTTGAATAATATCAACTTTGAGAAAAAGATTCATAAATACAAAATTTGATTCTTACATGGGTAGCTTTTGCACGAGGCTCAACCCAAACATCTTCATCAGTTGAGTTCTTTTTCTTCCTTACACGGGTTTCCTCGAATATCTCATGTTGTTGTATCTTCCTACCCAATTTTTTTTCTGCATATGATAAAATTATTAATCTTCAAATAATTAAAAATTTAAATAGAAACAAACAATTAAAACTGTAAAAGTTACGTACCATTTTTTGCTCCATCGTAATCAGACTAACTGCTCTCACAGTATGTAGAGAGCCACCCTTGGATGATATCCTGGCTTTCTTTCCTTTCTCACGCAACATTTTGTACTCTTCACTACTCCAATAACAAAGATAATCTTGCCACATGGGTTCAAGTATAAACCCTGGTCGTACTCTGTTCGTTCTGGCATAATCCAACAGACCGTTAATTCTGGCTCTAGCTCTTCTATAAAAATTCCTTCTTATAGGACACTCATTCACGTCATCCCACCATAAATATTTCTACAACAAAAACAAAAGTATAATATTCAATTTTTTGTTCTAACAATGTGTTAAGTAGTCGATAAGTTAAATCTTTATCTGAAATTCTTTAAAGATTTCATTTCTATCTAATTTTGGAACCTTTTGCCAAATGGTCCAATAGCGGTTGAAGTGCCGAGTAATGTATTTAGTCATAATTTTTCCAACTCCATCATCGGGCTTAAACCTACAACACAATATCAAACATTAATTTCATAGAGCATAATAATATAGCAAATGAAAAATGAATAATGTTGTTATATTATCCATATGAAATAATATATCGGAGGCGGTGACTACCAGTATAGGGTACTACAGACGATGGTAGATGACCGAATATGCCAGCGATCGTCTGATAGCACTGTGAAGGCGGTGTCACTGGGATGGGAGCAGAATGAGTCGTTGTAGACCTATGAAGTGGACCTACATGCGTAGGAGCAGGAACTGAATGCTGCGACGACCTAGAATATGAGGGTCGTGTCGGTACATCATCAAACCGACCCTCAGTTATATGAATACCTGTCGGTCGTCTATAAGGCAGAGGTTTTTTTTTTTTTTTTGTCTTTATATGATCAACTTTTTGCTTACATTTGTCACCTTTACCTGCCATCTAAATTATGTAAAGTTAACAAGTAGTTAGTCTTTACAAAATGAATATATAAGAAAACATTCCATATAACTAATTTCAAGTCACTAAATCAGTATTAAAACACCAGTACAATAGTTACATAACCATAGCAAGTTTCAGCTTGCTCCAACAACACGAGATAGACAAGAATACTTCTACTACTGCATTAAAGATGGAAAAGTGACAACGAAAATCTTACACAGTATATTACATATCAATATTAAACAAAAAACATAAAGGTAAATAGTACAAAGCATAAAGACATCAATACATAACAAATACAACCTACGCAACCTAATCCTCCTCTCCCGAAGATTCTCCACTAAACCATTCACCCTCTTCAAAGTTTCCTCATCTCTTACCCACTTAGACTCTTCTTCTACAATATTAACTTCTTCAAATATATTTCGGATGGTTCAAACTATCCACTAAATCAATGTCTACTAACTGGCGATCAATCTGCATTTCATTTTGATATGAAGTCTCTAACACATTCTAAACTTACACTCATCCTATAGGCTTTGTTTTGATTACATTCCACCAATCAGACTTATCACTGCTCAACGGATAAGGATCATAATACACTTGTTTAGCATTTTGCATGAGAACAAAGGGATCGTAAACAAGATACGGTCTATTGTGTTTCACTTCAATGATGTTATGCTCCTTATGTACTCTTGTGCCTCTTGTTCTTGGATCAAGCCACTTATATCGAAAGAGGACAATTTTTTTTTATTGGCAACCCTGTATACTCCATTTCTAAGATCTTTTGTATGATGCTAAAGTAATCAACATTATCATCACCCTTAATCCAAACACCACTATTGTTTGTTTCTCTTGTTTTGGAGTGTTCTTCGATGGGAAATTTAAACTCATTTACTGTGTAATGGGATATTGTACGAGCTTCAAATAGTCCCAAAGAAATATCTCTCAAGAACTGATCGTATGCGGCCGTAGTTGGTGACTAGTGTACCTAAAAATATTACACACACACACACACTAAAAATGTATATGTTAGCTGAAGATTGTGTAAATGTTTAAAATTTATAGAAATATTAGTACACTTACGAACCCCATATGCAAACCATGTTGCAAAGGATGCATACACTTATCATAAAGATGTCCCTTCACAACTTCTTCAGAAACCCCCTTCTATAAAGATGTTCCTTCACAACTTCTTCTTTTAAAAGAATTGTACCATCACATCTAACACAAGGACAATGAATAGCCCAAAAAACGTGACCAAGCATCATGTAATACCCCGTATTTTCGTGCTAGAATTCTAACCGTCGTTCCTGCGCATCTAAGCTCTAATCCAAGTGATTCTCACGTGAATACAAGTTGCATGATCATTATTCTAGTCTATGGAGTAGTTTAGAGGTGAAAAATATTTATAGCAATGACCTAGAACAAGGTTGAGCTAAGACCAATTGATTCATCCAAAGTTTGACATTCGATTCTACAAGGGTCAAATTCAAACATTAATATCTCTTAATATACATGGAATTTTTCATCTTGAGACCTATCAAATTGTAGATAATTGAATTAACTTTCCAAATATACCAATTTCGCAAAAATTCGATACCCGAGCGAAGAGTTATGCCAATTTTTGTGAGAGGTAGTAAGGGTGTGCGATGGGCAATGCATCGCCCAATCAAATGTGTGCGATTGGGAGTGCGAGGCACACTTAAATGTCTGCCATAAGGTGTGCGACACACACCTTAAGGTCTACCATGGGTTGTGCGCTGCATACCTCACTTCCTAGTGCCAAAAACACCTCTATTTATGTCTATAACTCGGGATTAAACTCCCATAACACCAAAATAAGTTTACTTTCTCTCAAAATCACCAAGAAAATTCATTAGGGTTTCAACCTAAAAATTCAAATATCTAAAGACTCAACCATGAGTTTTCAATAATTCTTTGAGGTTCGAAATCCCCATTCCGAGGGCTACAAGGAGCACCTATTATTTTCACGAATAGAGTCCCAAGGTTAAGAGTTCATTCAAAGCTTCAATTTCAAGGTATGTGGGGTTTTTTTTTGAACAAGAACATTCTTTCGTTCTTGTGCCCAAAGTTAATTTTCTTTACAAATATATATGATTTGATATGCTTTACTACGAATTCGAATATATGAATTTATGACTTATGATGTTTTCATGAGAATATTGACATGGTTGCCTATAAAGCTGAAATTTTGATTTTTAAGTGATTATTTTTATGCTTATGACATAAAGTATGAAACTTTGAAAGGTTTTATTGTGATATTGATGTATGGGTTTTGAGCTCTATTTAAGATTATTATTTTGTGAAGTATGTGTTATAAACACCTTGAGATTTGAATGATTTGAGATGATGAAGAATGATTTGACCTTGATGGTCGGGGAAGAATTGTTTTTGAACCCAAGATGAGAAAAGAAATCCACTTTTATTGATTATTATGAAAAGGGTAGCAAGATGGCTCCCGTTGTGAATTGTTGAACTGTTTATTAGTGGATTTTCTTTTGAAAAGATATGAGCTAAGTTCGGGAGTAGTCTTTAGCATCGAGCAGGAGGTATAACTGTTTTGGTACTTCCCTAGAATTACATGCCCCTGTAGGATGTGAGTCTGAGGCTGATTTATATAGTGATCACTAGTGTTTGGATTGATGATTTAAGGTCCTACTCCGATGGCAAGGAATAGGAAGACTCTCCCCAACGTGGGTAGAACGTTGGACTCCATGTAGCTCACATGGTTTATGTCGGTTGTAAGAGACTCCCAATGTGTGTGTGTATTCTTCTATTTGAGATGAAAATATAATTGCTTGAAATATTGAGTTTGAGAAAGTCATTGTTTTTGAAAGATTTAAAGACTATATATTCTAAAGAGACTTGTTTTGAAACTTGATTACTCTATATGTTTGAAACCAAGGAAGAAGTGAATTGAGAACTTATTGTAATGACTCGCTTGTTTTACTTTACATGTATTTTATTCATCCATGATTTCGATGATTTAATTCGAGTTAAGTGAGTCATTTATATCAGCATGCATAGTTTTATAAACTGAGATGATATTAAAATATTATTTTATATATGCATTGCACCCCCATATGCTCAGTACGTTTCCATGGTATTGACCCACATATTTATATGTGGGCTACATTTTCTCGAAATGTAGGTACAAGGTATAGTATGCATCTTCAGATCTAGTCAGTTCGTGGTATCCAGTCAGCAAGTGATGAGTCCTTTTGATTCAAGGGCTTGGGCCAGTTATGCAGAACTAATAGTGTTGTATTTTCTTTATTCAGTCGTATTGAGTTGGGATAGTCGGGAGTCATGACCCGGCTACCTATAGTCAGTACTAGTAGAGCCTTCATAGACAGTCAGTAGAAGTTGATGTATTTCGTTCCAGTTTTGGTTGTAAAAGCAGAGTTGTAATCTTGTAAATTTAGTTTTGTATCTATCATATTCAGAAAAGAGTTATTTACCACAAATTTGTATAGATTTATACTTTTTGTTCAATTGCTTATGAGTTATGCCAATAGAAGGGTTAGCTTGGGGTCACTTGTGATCCTAAGCACCGTGTGACATCTCGGGATCCGATTTCGGGGCGTTACACATCAAGTGTCTTAGCATGTTCAACAAATCGATTGACACCTTGAACAAATTCTACCCTAAGACCCATTCTATTATCATTATTCCGTTGATATATCCAGCTATAATCAAGTTCCATCTACACAATCAATCAGATTCAAGTAATTAGTTCAAGTCATAAAAGTTCACATTTCAAGTACCTAAATTCAAAATGAAAAAGTCACATTTCAAGTCACTAAGTCACCAAACTAAACTACATTCAAAATGATAAATTCACATTTCAAGTACCTAAAATTTATCATTTTCAAGTCACTAAGTCACCTCCCAAGTCACAAACTAAACTACATTCAAAACAAAAATTCACATTTCAAGTACCTACACTTAATCAATTTCAAGTCAGTAAGTCACCTCCCAAGTAACCAAACTAAACTACATTCAAAATGATAAATTCACATTTCAAGTACCTAAACTTCAACATTTTCAAGTCACTAAGTCGCCTCCCAAGTCACCAAACTAAACTACATTCAAAACAAAAATTCACATTTCAAGTACCTACACTTAATCAATTTCAAGTCAATAAGTCACCTCCCAAGTCACCAAACTAAACTACATTCAAAATGATCAATTCACATTCCAAGTACCTACACTTAATCAATTTCAAGTGACCAAGTCATCTCACAAGTTATCAAACTAAACTACATTCAAAACAAAAATTCACCCTTCAAGTGCTTACACTTAATCAATTTCAAGTCACTAAGTCACCTACCAATTCACCAAACTAAAATAAATTCAAAACAAAAATTCACCTTTCAAGTAGCTACACTTAATCAATTTCAAGTGACTAAGTCACCTCACAAGTTACCAAACTAAACTACATTCAAAACAAAAATTTACCTTTCAAGTACCTACACTTAATCAATTTCAAGTCACTAAGTCACCTACCAATTTACTAAACTAAACTACATTCAAAACAAAAATTTACATTTCAAGTACCTACAGTTAATCAATTTCAAGTCACTAAGTTACCTCCCAAGTTACCAAACTAAGCTACATTCAAAAACAAAATTCACATTTCAAGTACCTACACTTAATCAATTTCAAGTCACTAAGTCACCTCCCAAGTCACCAAACTAAGCTACATTCAAAATAAAAATTCACCTTTCAAATACCTACGCTTTATCAATTTTAAGTCACTAAGTCACCTCACAAAATTCAAAATAAAATTTCACCTTCAAGTAACTACACTTAATCACTTTCAAGCTACATATTCATTTATAGTATAAGTCAAACAAGTGAACAAGTGTAATAAAGCAAATAAGTAGAGGCGTTGTACGTTTCTCTCACACCATATAATCATCACAAAATTCCTATGGCTTTCAAAGCCTTCTACAACAAATAATCTCAAACTAAAATACGTTTAAAGACTTCATTATACGAAAATGGAGAGAGATCAACTTACCTTTGCTTAGCCTAAATTAAAGAGAAAGAGATAAGAGGTCACCGAAAAATAGCAAAGCAATCCTTTTTCGAATATGAATTCTCTCGAAAAAAGAAAAAAATTTGTTATTTCTCTTTTAACAAGGGATATTCCTTCGTCCATTCAAGTGGTCAAATTATTTAAATGCTAACATAATCTTAGAGGATCAAAACTTTTGTTCAGTAGATAGACAAAATTGGCTAATAAAATTATGGGCTACTGCTTAGTTTCACAACCATATTCAATCTCATTGAGATTCAAGCAACAATAATAGTTCTTTAGGCGCGTAGACCCAAGTTTTGTTGTTTGTTACATGTCTTGTTGCTTTATAGTCTTGCTATTTTTCTAATCTGCTACTTGAATCAATCAATTATTTGTAAATGTTAATTTTCAAATCAACTACAACTAATATTTTAGTGGAGGAATATATCTTTTTTTCTCCTTTTTGTAGCATTTTCTAAATCAAGATCCGATTTTTACACACACCTAAGTCAAACTACACAAAAAAATACAAGCAAAAAGGTTCATCAAGATCCAATTTTTACCCACACCCATATCATAAAAATATATAAAGAGCCATAAAAATTATATAAATTAACAAAAAGTTTGGTAGAATTATATTCCTTTTGTACTTTGAAGTTGCAATAATAAGTCAAGAAATGTGGAAAAATATTGCAATAATAAGTAAAGTTCAAGATTTAGAAAGAAAAAAGAAAAGATTAAAAAGGGAAAAGAAATTTACCAGTAGAACAAAGGTCGCCGTCGTCGTGCGTGTGTTGCTGTCGTCATCGCCTTCGTCAGAGTTGAAGTTGTTGCCGTGTTTGTTGGTGTGTGTGTGTGT
The DNA here is from genome assembly GCF_002878395.1 of Capsicum annuum. Lineage (NCBI taxonomy): Eukaryota > Viridiplantae > Streptophyta > Magnoliopsida > Solanales > Solanaceae > Capsicum > Capsicum annuum. Next base: position 207,176,773 of record NC_061114.1, read on the forward strand.
TGCTGAGTGTGTGTGTTTTGGTTGCGATTTAGGGTTGTGTGTGTGTTTTGATGTGTTGCTGTTTTGGTCGGGTCAGGTCGGGTCGGGTTAAATTTAATAAATTATAATTATTATAGAAACCGATCACATGTGGTGGGTTTTTAAAAATATTACCAGAATACCGACCACATGTGGTCGGTTTTCTGAAAATATTTTTAAAAACTAACCACATGTGGTCGGATTTCTGAAAATCTTTTTGAAAGTCGACCATATGTGGTCAGTTTTTACAAAATTATTGACAAAATAAAATATAAGTGTTCGATTTAGTTTTAAAAAAGTTACTATCGAAAAACGATCCGATGTGGTCAATTTTTTTTAAAGAAGTACAATATTTTATCATGAGTTATTTTATCATCATATTAACACGAGTAGTATATTTCCTAAATCGTATAATAATATCAATGAATTTTACAAATTATGATAAATTTATAGTTAATTCACTTTTCAATACGATATTATAATGGAATAATAATAAGTAGAAAGAAAATGAATTTATGTAAAAATAGTATTAATTTTTTAGGAGTAGTTATTGGAGATGGTAGAATAAAATTACAACCACATATAGCTAAAAAAAGTCTTAGAGATGCCAGATAAATTAGACAAGACTAAAGATTTACAAAATTTTTTAGGACTTTTAAATTATGCTAGAGCTTTTATCAAAGACTTAGGTAAAGCAGTAGGACCACTATACTCTAAAGCAGGACCGACAGGACAAAAATCTTTTAATATTGAAGACATAAAATTAGTCCAACAACTTAAAAATATGATACAAGAAATCTCAGACTTAATATTACCATTAGAAATGGATTATTTAATAGTCGAGACAGATGGAAACCTTCTAGGATGGGGAGCAGTATTAAAGGCAAAACCCAATAAATACAGTGATAAAAAAGATGAAAAAATTTGTGCTTATTCAAGTGAAAAATATAAAGAAAAGGGAAAATTAAATAACATAGATGTGGAGACACTAATAGTAATTTATGGTTTGAATAGTTTTAAACTTTATATATTAAATAAACCCAAAATACTAGTAAGAATAGACTGCAAGGCTATAGTAAAGTTTTATAAAAAAATAAAAGATAAGAATAGTAGTAAAAGGATATGACTAAATTTCCTAGATGCTACTTCAATCTATAATATTGTTTTAAAATACATTAAAGGAAAATATAATAACTTAGCAGATCATTTAAGTAGAATAATGAAAGAAGACAACTAAAGATTTTTGTTTCAGTATGAATATAGGAAAAGGAAAAGGCAAGGCAGAATCCTCATCATCCCAAGACTATCTAACGACACTAATGAGCAACACTCATTTCAGACCAATTACGATGCTAGAACAACCAAAATTAGATAGAATAATTTTTTAACCCCATAACTTGGTATGTTACGAACCATCCAACGTAACTTTCAGACGAAGGCTAGAAGTACAAGTGGATAAGCTGCAGATATGTCTACTAGACAATTTATGAATAACATATAATAAAAGTGACATTAATTATTTTATTTCTGTTCTAAATGCATTAAGTTACTATTTTACTGAGAAAAATACTACTAACATGTTTAAATTCTATGTTGTTCTCAGAGGACAGCAGCAAGGCGTGTTCCAGATTTGGATAGAGGTAATGGATGCCATAAAATATTATAAAACACCTCTTTATAAAGGTTTTCATGACCTCTCATAGACTTTAGACTATGCCTGGAGAAATCTGGGACCAAATTATTTTATTACTCCAGCTTTAAGACCAGAAACACAAAAAATTCCTCAATATAATATTAACAAAGACACAAACAAAATTATATTTTGTGATCATTGTTCCTCTACAGAGGAGGATCCATAATTTCAAACTTGTGGGTTCCCAAGGGCTCCTTTCCTACCACTAAGCTATCCCTTGGTTTAGTTATAAGTTCCCACCTATTAATATTTATAACTTTTGATGATTTTTCTATGTAATTTTAAGCCTTACGGTAGCGGGTGTGGGTTTTCGAGAACCCACACCTTCTACTCTAAATCCGCCTCTGTTCCTCTATGACCAAAGCTTTTAAAAGACTAAATCAAGACAATGAAGTTTTAAGACAAGATAATGAAAACCTTTTAAAAGAAAAAGGACAGATGTTAGAACATATAAGTATTTTACAAGATCGTATAAAAATCCTTCATTTTGAACTTTCACAATAGACTCACCCAATTTATGAGACCCAACCAAAGAGTTCTCCATCTTCTTTAAGAATGGACAGACCCACTGTATCGGGTAATGATACAGCTAGTCTAGCTCAAACGGTAGCTGGTAAAGACTTCTCAAATCTGTTAATGCGTGTGCCTTCCCTAATAAATGCAGCAAGACCCACCATATCGGGTAATAATACAACTAGTCCAGCTTAGACGGTAGATGGTATAGACTCATCAAAACCCGTTGATGGCTGACACTTTGCCAAAAAGTGTAGGGAGAATACTCCTAGCTAGTTTTAAAACCACAGGTACTCAGACAATAGATGAGGGAAGTTCTTCTCAGAATAAGAAAGTATTTTTATTAAGAAAAAAGAAAAATGAGAAAAAATATATAGAAAAAATAGTAGTAGACTCAATTAAAAAGTTGTTAGCAGAACAATTGCCTAAGGAGATAGGAATGAATCTAGAACTACCAGAGCAAATACCCAGAATTTCTTTAATTCCAAGAGAAGAGACAAAATCACCTAGAACTGGAACAAGACTGGGATTATCCGACGGAGATGTGACGAGTATGAACGAGAATACAACTCAGCCATGAATCAATTTGCCTAAGACCCAAACGCAGATGA
>NC_061114.1:207182607-207192078 GCF_002878395.1 Capsicum annuum
TAGCTCCTAGAGTCTGATCAAATGAGTTTCCACTAATTGTACAATAATAAAAGTAATCATTTAAAAATTCTTTAATTCTTGACCAATGATTAATACTTAATTGTTCTAAATTTATTAAAGCTCTTTGTTGTAATACTACTAATCCACTATTGGGATCCTAGCCTGTTAGTAGAGTATTACTTTATTTACAAAATTATATGGATTTGAGCCTAGTTCTACTAATTCTTGAAAGTCTTGCGGGAATATTATTTTATAAGCTTCCCAAAGTGCTTTAGTACTTTCTTCTAGAAATGTTTCTAAATATTTATACATAATTTCTGCATCTGGTTCTTGATTACCCTGTATATGTTGTATGTAGTCTGCTACAACTACATTTTTCTATATGTATTACATTATTCCATGCCTGAGGGTCATGAGCTGGTAAATTTAGAATTTTTCCTTTATTACCTCCTTCTTGTAATCTAATGGGTTCTTCTAGTGACATTCTTTTTCCTCTAGGTTTTATGTCTTGTTCTGTCAGAGTGTTTGGGTTTGTTCTAAATACTCTATGTCTTGGTAAATTTTTTATTGTTAATGGTACGTTTTGCATATCGGTTGTTCTTTGAAAAGGGCTTGAGGGACTTGTCGCGCTTTTCATAAATTCTTTTATACTTTCGTCTATACTATAAATCGATTCTAAGTTTTCACTTTTTATTTTCTTTTTACATGTATAACCATAATTATCTGTTCTTAATTCACATTTTATAAAATGCTCTTTCATTTCCTCAAGGTCTAAGTTTCCTAATTTATAGCCTGTGCATTTAAATACGCTATTGCTATTTATTTTATATAGGGCTTCTGCTTTTATTATAGCTTTATTTACTTCAAAACCCTCTTCTAATATTTCTATATTCATAAAATTAGTATTCTCACATTCTTCAATTTCTTCATCAGTCTTTTTTCATTTGTATATTGGTAGTCTGTGAATCTTACTGAAGCTTTTCCTTTACTGTTTATACACATTAAATGATCGGTTGGCTTTAATATTTCTATCTTAGTAAATCTTTCTAAATCCCATTCTAATCCTGCATATTTTTCTGAGTTTATTTTTAGGGGTTTCAATAATTTAATACCTTTATTTCCCATTAAACTTACTATATCGTCTATTTTTAGATTAAACTTTATACTACTGTTAGTGGAAAGTTTTCCTATAAATCCTACACATATAAGTAAATTATTTCCATTATTCATTTCTTCATATCCTTTAGTTTGTACACCTATTTTAATATGCTTTCCGAATTCTAAAGTATTTATCATATAGTCTGGACTACAATAAAAAAGTCCTCCATTATTAGTCATGTCTACTTTAGTTATTCCTATTATTGATCTTTCTGAGTCTGACCATCTATTATCATATATTGTGATTAATACTTTAGTTCCTAAATTTTTCCTAGTTAATCCTTTTATGCCTATTACTATTTATTCCATGTGCATAAGATTCATGTTTAATTTTATAATTTCTTTTAAAGAGTCTGAGCTTATTAAATTTATGCTACAACTATCTTCTCCGATAACACACATCTGTTCTTCTCTATAATGCCTATATAGTTGTGCTCTTGAAAACAATTTTCCAAATTACCTTTGTCTTTATTAATTAAAATTTTGATCTTTTTGTCTAATTCTGCTTGTTGGTTCTTTAAGAAATCAAAATTTAATTCTATTTTATCTAACAATTTCTTTTGTTTGTTTTGCAGGTCTTCTAATATCTCTAGAGTTTTTAATATTTTTGTATTTTCTTGTTGAGTCTTTTCTCCTAGGTTTATTATAAAAACTGCAATGATATTTAATTGTGCATTTTCTCCATGTAATGTATGTTCTCCGTTGTTAAAATTACATCTAATAAGAGAATTATCTTTAAAACGTCTGTATTTTTTTTCATCTTGGATTATTAGATCTAAATATTCTAGCTTCTTTAAATTATCTATTTTTACACTACTATTCTTCTTTATCCTAAAGAGGGTGTATTGTTATTACACTTTTTTCTAGCTGTTTGTATTCTAAAATTCCTATAGTCTATATAATATCTAATACTTCTAATCTACACTTTAGCAAACTTATATGATTTATGCAATTTACTAAATTTATAAAATCTGAAATAATGATTGCTTCTGGTAATTCTGTAGTTTCTAATATTTCTATTTGATTTATTAGTCTTTGTTCTATTCTTAAAATACCGTTTCTTTGTCTTATTTCTTTATATAAATGATTATATTCTTTTTGTATTTCTCTCGCAAAAGGATGAATTTTCATGTATTTTTATCCTAAAGGAATAATTACTTGATTACAACGTCTCCTATAATAGCTTATTCTTTTATTATGATTATATATGCCAATACTAATTCCCTGTAATTCCCAACTTATTTCACTTAAATATTCTTTGAATAATTCTGATTGTGAAGTGTCTATACATTTTAATAAATCTAAATAAATGCTTAAAAATATTTCTAGTTCTTCTTTCTCTGCCTTTTGTTTTATTTCATCGTTTAAAAACCAATATCTTAGTCGTATGTCGTTAGCAAAAGGATTTTTTTTCATTTATTATTATTTCTAAACTTAAGATGTTTTACTAAATGATATTCTAATTCGAATATTGTAGTAATTAATTTATCTAAGGTTATAGGGTCTTCTTTTGTATTATTAAGTCTTTTATATTCTATATATAAACAATACAATTTATTTTTGATTTCTTTTAATGGTTTGTATTTTTAGGTGGTATATTCATTATGCCAAATAAAAAGGGTGCATATCTCTTAAAATCTTATCTACCCAAAACTCGTGGTTAACTCTTAATCTAGTATCTACCTCTTGTAGTTCAGTCCAAGCTTGTTCTCTAGATTGTGGGGAAAGTTCAAATAATTTTATGCTTAATTGCCTATGTTGCAATAATACGTTATATAAGTTTTTAAGTTGTTCTTTTAAACTTCTCTGAGACGAATAATACTTTGAATCTAATATTATTAAACGATCGTAGGGTCTAGGCTTTCTTTTCTGAGTTCTTGAATAATTCATATAATAAAGTCTCCTAGAATCTTAGGGCTCTGATACTAATAATAAGTAGCTAGTAGATATATATAATAATAAGCGGGTAATAGGTATAAATATAATAAGCGGATATTATAGTATAAGAAGATAAATAATAAGCAGATATAATAATAAAAAGCAGATATGATAGCAAGTATAAGTAGTATATATAAGTGAGTATATATATATTTAAGCAGTACGTATATGTAGTTAGTATATAGATAATATTATATAGGTAATATAACAATATAGTAAGTATATGTAGTTAGTATATAGATAATATTATATAGGTAATATAACAATATAGTAATAATATATAACAGACAAAAATAGATAGATAGATATATTAATAATAAATAAACAAAGCTAAAAATAAATAATGACTAGTACTAATCTATATAAGCAATATAAGTTTATATATATATATATATATATATATGTTAGTAAGTATATATATAAGTAGTGAATATTTATATATTAAGTATAAGTATATAAATATGTTAGTAAATATATATGTTAGATAAGTGGATATAGTTAGTATAGGACAGAAAAATTACTATAACAAGTTATTAAAGCAGATAAGTAGTTTTTAAGTTATTAAAGAAGAATTATCGTGAGTTTGTTTTAATATGGTGTAAAGTCCTACTCAGTACTCCCTTCTTCGTTGTCCTTAGTCCAATGTAAGTGTCCAAGTCATAAAGGTTCAAGTGCATTTTCTCCCAATATATATTATTTTTTGTATTTTTTAGTAAATTTGATAGAAGAATGTGAACATGAATTTGAGGAAGGAAAAAGATTAGACAGTAATCAGTGTTGTTTTTGTAAATAGTTTCCAAGTAAGAACAAAAGGGCAAAATGAAGGAAATGTTACAAGGAAGGATGCATAAAATGTATAGAAAAAACCTCAGAGATCTTAAAAATTCAAAAATCAACAAACAATTTAAGTAATTTTAACAAGAAACAACCTGAATCAATAGTTAAAACACCAGACAATAAAATAGTAGAATTAGAGGAAAGACTAAAAATATTAGAAATGAGAGTTTATAACCTCGAAAAACATAAAAAGGTAATTACAGAGGAAGACTTATTTGAAGTAGAATTATTAAATACATTTGCTGAAAATAATAGAGTTATACAGAAAAAATCAGTGATGATACCATTTGAAGGAATGGTATGTAATGAAGAAAAAAAAATTAGTACAGTCAAAGTTTTAGCAAGAATAAAAATTCAAGACTATGAGTTCGAGACTTTAACTATAGTTGATTCAGGATGTACAAGGAGCATTTTAAATAACAAAATTTTACCAGCAAAATTAATTAAAAAATTGCCAAAACCTCAAGAATCCATGCAAAAGGACAGAACATATAATACCTATACAGACTATATACCAAAAGCAAAAATAAATTTTATTAATACTTGTGAAAATTTTTACCAACCATCATATGCACTTAGTGAAATACTAATTAGAGATTTAAACATAAAAGCAGACTTTGTGTTAGGATTAGAATTTATGGTACAAAATAATGGAGGATGTTTAGTTACTGTGACACCCCAACTTAGGAAGGAGTCCCACATCGACAAAACACAGGAGGGATGCTGGGTATATAAGTGAGAAAGCCTTACTTCCTAGTGATGCATTTTAAAGCCATGCGGGCCTAGGCCCAGAGCGGACAATATCACTAGTGGGTTGGGCAGAGACAGGGGTATCTCGGGCCTGTGTGGTTCGGGATGCCAGTCGCGGCCAGGGCCTCAGGCTGGGTCGTGACAGAATGGTATCAGAGCCGCTCCTGTGTCGTCCCTGTCGATGTGGGCCAGAGTTCAAACTGAGTGTAGGCAAATCCCGGTAAGGCGAGGCAAACCTCAGTCCTGAGTCTAGGCAAATCCCATTTCAGTGGGGCAAACCTCAACGAGGACAGGGGTATCTCGGGCCTGTGTGGTTCGGGATGCCCGTCGCGGCCAGGGCCTTAGGCCGGGTCGTGACAGTTACAAAAAATTGGATAATATTCACTAGTAATATGACCCACTCACCAGTGCAGACATAACCTACTTTAACTAAATATCATTTTTTTAAGGATAAGCCAGATGAAAACTCAGATGACCAAATAAAATCTAAAATACCACTAGAATGTGATAAAGGAGAAAATTGTACATGTAATGATAATAACAAGGCAACAATGTATGAAGAATTACAAGATTTATTAGTAGTACAAGAAATAGAAAAAGACTACACTTTAATAGAAATAGATACAGAATTATACAATTTTAAGAAAGGTATACAACAGATAGGAGTAACAAAAGATCAAAAAGACTTAGAGAAAATAATACAAATCCTAGATAAGCTTGGGATAATCAGAGAAAAACCCCTACAACATTGGGACTCCAATCAAATCACCTACAAATTAGAAATAAATAATCCATAATATACTATAAAAACAACATCCACAGAGGCTACAAATGAAGACCTTAAAGACTTTGGAATACAAATAAAAGAACTATTAGAATTAGGAAAAATTAGAAGATCTACATCAAGACATAGATCAACAACTTTCATAGTAAGAAACCATAGTGAAATAGTGAGAGGCAAAGCTAGAATGATAATAAATTACAAAAGACTAAATGATAATACTGTAATGGATGGATATAAGTTACCAGACAAAACAAAATTAATAAATAGAATACAAGAAAGAAAAGTATTTAGTAAATTTGATTGTAAATCTGGATATTGGCAGATTAAAATGCATGAGGATAGTATAGAATGGACAACTTTCACATGTCTAGAAGGACATTTTGAACGGTTGGTCATGCCATTTGGATTAAAGACGGCTCCTCCAATCTTTCAAAGAAAAATGGATAGTATTTTTGGAGATTATAAAAATTTTGTATTAGTTTACGTAGATGATATTTTAGTTTTTAGTAATAATATGAGAGAACATTTAGGACATTTACAACGAGTTTTTGAATTATTTGTAGACTATGGAATAATAATAAGTAGAAAGAAAATGGAATTATGTAAAAGTAGTATTAATTTTTTAGGAGTAGTTATTGGAGATGGTAGAATAAAATTACAACCACATATAGCTAAAAAAGTCTTAGAGATGCCAGATAAATTAGACAAGACTAAAGATTTACAAAATTTTTTAGGACTTTTAAATTATGCTAGTGCTTTTATCAAAGACTTAGGTAAAGTAGCAGGACCACTATACTCTAAAACAGGATCGACAGGCCAAAAATATTTTAATACTGAAGACATAAAATTAGTTCAACAACTTAAAAGCATGATACAAGACATACCAGACTTAACATTACCATTAGAAATGGATTATTTAATAGTCGATCTAGGTGGAAGCCTTCTAGGATGGGGAGTAGTATTAAAGGCAAAACCCAATAAATACAACGATAAAAAGGATGAAAAATTTGTGCTTATTCAAGTGGAAAATATAAAGAAAAGGGAAAATTAAATAGCATAGATATGGAGACACTAACAGTAATTTATGGTTTGAATAGTTTTAAACTTTATATATTAAATAAGCCCGAATTACTAGTAAAAACAGACTGCGAGGCTATAGTAAAGTTTTATCAAAAAATAAAAGATAAGAATAATAGTAAAAGGAGATGGCTAAATTTCCTAGATGCTACTTCAATCTATAGTATTGTTTTAGAACACATTAAAGGAAAAGATAATAACTTAGAAGATCATTTAAGTAGAATAATGAAAGAAGAAAACTAACAATTTTTTTTCCAGTATGAATACAGGAAAAGGAAAAGGCAAGGCAGAAGCCTCATCATCCCAAGACTAGGAAGACGCCTCATCAACGTAAGACTATCTAAAGATACTAATGACCAACACTCATTTCAGACCACTTACGATGCTAGAACAACCAAAATTAGATAGAATAATTTTTAGACCCCACAACTTGGTATGTTACTAACCATCCAACTTAACTTTCAGACGAAGGCCAGAAGTACAAGTGGATAAGCCGCAGATATGTCTACTAGATAATTTATAGATAGCATATAATAAAAGAGACATTAATTATTTTATTTCAGTTCTAAATGCATTAAGTTACTATTTTACTGAGAAAAATACTACTAACAGGTTTAAATTCTATGTTGTTCTCAGAGGACAGCAGCAAGGCTTGTTCCATACTTGGATAGAGGTAATGGATACCCTAAAAGATTATAAAACACCTCTTTATAAAGGTATTAATCACAATATATGATAATAGATGATCAGACTCAGAAAGATCTATAATAGGAATGACTGAAGTAGACATGACTAATAATGGAGGAACTTTTTATTGTAGTCCAGACTATATGATAAATTTTAAAATTCGGAAAGCATATTAAAATAGTTGTACATACTAAAGGATATGAAGAAATGAATAATGAAAATAATTTACTTATATGTGTAGGATTTATAGGAAAACTTTTCACTAACAGTAGTATAAAGTTTAATCTAAAAATAGACGATGTAGTAAGTTTAATGGGAAATAAAGGTATAAATTAATCCCATGTGCATAAGATTCATGTTTAATTTTATAATTTTTTTGAAAGAGTCCAAGCTTATTAAATTTATGCTACAACTATTTTCTCCGATAACACAAATCTGTTCTTCTCTAAAATGCCTATATAGTTGTGCTCTTGAAAACATTCCTTCATTATATAATGTTTTAACATTTAACAGTTTTAATTTATTTTCTGGGAATAATTGTATTTCTTTATCTACGTCTATTACGTCTTCTAACTGTTGTCTTGAAGTCATTCTTGGTTTATTTATTATTTTTGATAGCACATTATTTGTTAAACTGTTTTGGGTAAAACTTGATCTTTGTCTACTTAGGAATGTTGGGAAAAGGTCCATGTTTTTGGCTTAGTTGGTTTTGTTATTTTATCTTCTTTTAATTCTTTTTGAGGGGTTATTTCTATCTTTTTTAGTTGTTATATTAATTCTTCTATATTTTTATCTTGACTATCTTTTTATTTTTTTTCTAGGTTCTTATTCAGTTCTAATAGTAATAAAATTATAATATTATTTTGTTTTATGATTAAAGAGTCTGCTTTTTCCTGAGGTTGATGATCTGATAATCCTTTGGGGTTTGGTTGGATCTGTGCTGCCTTTTGTAATATTGCTAGATAAAGTTCATCTTGAAGTATATCATTCATGAGAGTATTATATTTTTCATTTTATTAATTTATTTTTGTACCTCTTGTAATACTAGCCTTATTTCAAGATTTTTCAAATTACCTTTGTCTTTATTAATTAAAATTTTGAATTTTTTGTCTAATTCTGCTTATTGGTTTTTTAAGAAATCAAAATTTAATTCTATTTTATCTAGCAATTTTTTTTTGTTTTACAAGTCTTCTAATATCTCCAGAGTTTTTAATAATTTTGTATTTTCTTGTTGAGTCTTTTCTCCTAGGTTTATTATAAAATCAATAATGGTATTTAATTGTGGATTTTCTCCATGTAATGTATGTTTTTCGTTGTTAAAATTACATCTAATAAGAGAATTATCTTTAAAACGTCTGTATTTCTTTTCAGCTGGGATTGTTAGATCTAAATATTCTAGCTTCTTTAAATTATCTATTTTTACACTACTATTCTTCTTTATCTTAAAGAGGGTGTATTATTACTACACTGTTTTCTAGCTATTTGTATTCTAAAATTCCTATAGTCTATACAATATCTAATACTTTCTAATCTTCACTTTAGCAAGCTTATATGATTTATGCAATTTACTAAATTTATAAAATCTGAAATAATGATTGCTTCTGGTAATTCTATAGTTTCTAATATTTCTATTTGATTTATTAGTCTTTGTTCTATTCTTAAAACATCGTTTCTTTGTCTTATTTCATTATATAAATGATTATATTTTTTTGTATTTCTCTCGCAAAAGGGTTCGTTTTCATGTATTTTTATCCAAAAGGAATAATTACTTGATTACAACGTCTCCTATAATAGCTTATTCTTTTAGTATGATTATATATGCCAATACTAATTCCCTATAATTCCCAACTTATTTCACTTAAATATTCTTTGAATAATTCTGATTGTGAAGTGTCTATACATTTTAATAAATCTAAATAAATGCTTAAAAATATTTCTAGTTCTTCTTTCTCTGCCTTTTATTTTTTTTCTTCGTTTAAAAACCAATATCTTAGTCTTATGTCATTAGCAAAAGGATGTTTTTTTATTTATTATTATTTCTAAACTTAAGATGTTTTATTAAATGATATTCTAATTCGGATATTGTAGTAATTAATTTATCTAAGGTTATAGGGTCTACTTTTGTATTGTTAAGTCTTTTATATTCTATATATAAACAATACAAATTACTTTCGATTTCTTTTAATGGTTTTGTATTTTTAGGTGGTATATTCATCAAGCCAAATAAAAAGGGTGCATAT
>NC_061114.1:207192178-207239027 GCF_002878395.1 Capsicum annuum
ATATATATATATATATATATATATATATAGATAGATAGAGAGATAGAGAGAGAGAGAGAGAGAGATTTTTATATATATGAACTCTTGAATGCGTACTATATATACATCACATCCACAAGTATATTACCTCATAATAGAACACATTCATTATATTCTGATGAATTATCAGTTATATATGTACGTTACATTATTATAACTGCAATACTAGCATAATATCATTATCTCAACGGTATGATATATATACACATATTCATTATATAAAAATTATGAATGTTTAACATCATTTAACGTATAAACAAAGGAAAATATTTATTTTATTTATTGAAACATAAGTAAAAGATAGAGATTATGTTTAACGTAATTTATTTATTTTATTTGATAGTATAAAATATAGATGTATTTTAAAAATATGTATTTTTTAAATAAAATCGACCACACGTGGGCAGTTTTTTAAAATTATTTTCTTTTTTATTTTTTTTTAAATTCCAAAACTGACCACTTTTGGTCGGTTTTATAAAATATTTTAAATTTAATTTTTAAAATAAAACCGACCACAAGTGGTCGCTTTTTAAAATTACTTTTTAATTATATTTTTTTAATTGTGGTCGGGTTTTTTGAATTTTTTTAATTAAAAACCACTTGTGGTCACTTTTATAAAATATTTTAAAATTAATTTTAAAATAATACCAACCACAAGTTGTCGACTTTTTAAAATTATTTTCTTTTTAGTTTATTTTTAATTCAAAAATCGATCACAAGTGGTTGATTTTTTCATTTATTTATTTTTAAAAAATAAATAATAATTAATATAAAAATTATTGAAATTATTATTTTGAAAATTTTAAAATATAAAACCGACCACATGCGGTCATTTGTTTTAGAAAAAATTATTTTGAAAAAAGGTCTTATTTTATCGGTAAGAAAAATTTTCCATTTCCTGAACTAACATCTATATTGTCACCGTTGGTACTCCGGCGCCGACGCCAGCTCTGGAACGTCGGTGGTAGGTAAGTGTGTACCTCCCCTCTCTTGCCCCGTTAGTTTTCTCTCTCTTCCCCCGTCTCTCTCTCCGCCCTTTCTGCAATTTCCACTACTATCGCCGGCTGGACGGGATAAGGTTTCTGTCGGCTCGACCAGATCGGATTTCGGCATGTCCAGATTACCTGACTAAATCCAACATGTCCATATTACTGGACTGTGCTCGACTGGATCTGATTTCGGCGACACTCCAGTAAAGCTCCGGCCAGAATTTTCTGCATTAGTTTGCTAACTCGATTTCTAACCTTTGCTATCTACTTTTTCTTGATTATTCTATCTCTTAACTTATTTTTAATTTGTGGGATTGACTTATTTTTCTTGATTATTCCATCTACTTTGCGTGTGCCTTGTATTTTTTGCTGTTGCTTTGTTACTATCGTTGTTTATATTTTCTTGGAGTAGTGGAAAAGGGAATGACGGTTGTGGGAGTAGGAGCAAGGTCTGGCGTTAGAGGCGGTAGAGGAAGACGTGATGATAGAGTTGATAGGCTGAGGGTTGGGTCTTGAAATATAGAGATTCTCCAGGGTAAGTCCATAGAGCTTGTGAAGATTCTTAGAAAGAGCAGGATCAATATTGCATGTGTCCAGGAGACCAAGTGGGTAGGGTCTAAGGCTAGGTATATGGATAGTTACAAGCTTTGGTACTCTGGAAGTGAGAGGCGTAGGAATAGAGTAGGCATATTAGTAGATGAAGAGCTTAGAGAGCAGGTAGTAGAGGTTAAGAGGATCAACGATAGGTTGATGACTATTAAGTTGGTCATTAGGGGGTTTACCCTGAATGTGTATAGTGTTTATGTGCCGCAGATGGGCTTGGATGGGGAAGAGAAGATGCAGTTTTGGGAGGCTTTGGATGAGGTGGTGATAGGCATGCTTAGCTTTGAGAAGATTGTTGTAGTAGGAGATTTCAATGGGCATATCGGGGCGTTACCAGGAGGCTCTAACGATGTGCATGGTGGTTTTGGTTTTGGGGAAAGAAATGAAGAGGGAGATACTCTATTGGATTTTGCGAGATCCTTTGGGCTAGTGGTGGTGAATTTGAGCTTTTCAAAGAAGGATGATCACCTGATCACCTTCCGAAACACGATAGCCATGACCCAAATTGACTTTTTACTGCTTAGGAAAGGGGATAGGGTATTGTGTAAGGACTGTAAGGTCATTCTGGGTGAGAATATTTTGACCCAACATAGGCTCTTGGTGATGGACTTGGGTATAAAGAAGGATGAGAAGAGAATGGGTGAGGAGGGTCGACCTAGAATTAAGTAGGCCAGCTTGACGCCAGTGAATGCGCTGAAGATAGAGAAGAAGGTGGTGGGAATGGGGGTGTGGGAGTGTAGAGGGGACGTGGATGGTATGTGGAATAGGGTGGCTAGGTGCATCAAAGAGACTGCTAGTGAGGTATTGGGTGTTTCCAGGGGCCGGGCCGGTCATCGTCAGGGGGATTGATGGTGGACTGAAGAAGTTAAGAAGAAAGTGAAGACTAAGAAGGGGGTGCATGCTAAGTTAGTTGAGAGTAAGGATGAAGAGGAGAAACGGGTAAATAGGAAAGAGTACAAGTTAGCTAGGAAGGAGGCTAAGTTAACAGTTACGGCTGCTAAGACGGTTGCGTTTGAGAGCTTATATACGGGGTTAAAAGGGAAAGGAGGGGAAAAGAGGTTATTTAGTCTTGCTAAGGCTAGGGAGAGGAAGGGTCTTGACCTCGATCAGGTGAAGTGCATTAAGGGGGAGGATGGTATAGTGTTGGTGGAGGACGGTCACATTAAGAAAAGATAGCAGTCATATTTTCATAAGCTCTTGAATGATGAAGGGGATAGAGTTATTGTGTTAGGAGAGCTTGGGAACTCGTGTATAAACCTAATTTTATCCCTCTCGAAGACCCAAGTTATTCATTTTTACCCTTGTCTTACCATGTGTCCTACCCTATGTGATAATCCCTTCACAAAAATACAAAAATAACAACCCTTAACAAAATCCCTAACAAATTTTATCTTGTTTTAGTCCTATCCTAACCACCCCACCCCTCATCCTAACAACCATATCCTATGAAATTAGGACACGTCATACCCCAATTTCCCCACCCCTCACGTTTTTATCCAAATTGAAACCATTTCTAAGAAAACAAAAAAGAGTGGGATCCACGGGAGAATATTCCTAATATTGTTCAATTCCTAACAGAAAAGGGGAGGGTCACATTTTCTATAATACACCTAAGGAGGGAGGGGGACAAAGGAGAGAATTTCCATCTTTAGAAAAGGGAAGGGGGCCCACGGGAGAATTCATCTTCTCCAAGGGTATAATACGCACCTACACACATCATCACTCATACGTATTCTCACAATATATATATATATATATATACATACATACACCACCATCACCGGAGAGAGATAGACACTACCATAACCATTGACACACACCCAATCGAGAAATAGTGAAGAAAGAAAAGAAGAGAATCAGTGAGCAAAAAATGGAGTAGATCAAGAGAGAAGATTGAAGGGGAGAAACGGGATCCATTTTTGGTTTTCTTCTTTGGGGAGATGCACAATCGATCGGAGAAAGCTGGTTGGAGAAATTGAGACGCGGGAGAGAGGAGAGAAACAGCAGTCCCCATCGTGTCACTATTTTGGCACCTTCTCTTTGCCGAAAAATAGCAAAAACTCAGTTGGGTAACCAATTAAAATTGGCGATAACTCGCCGGAATTAGAAAAATTAGTCCCAAATCGACTGAACCGATCTGCTGTGGTTTGACTCCAGTAATATTCGTCGAAAAATGGCCATTATCTACCGGAAAACAAGTAAATCGGTGAGTTCAATCCATCTCCATCACCTGTAACTGAGAAAAACGGCGAGGGTACTAATGGGTCAGTAGTATCAAGGTTCCGAACGTTTATATTCTATCTCGGTCTCATTGGTGCGAAATTGTTCTGGGGTTTGCTATATTTTGGGTTGGTCAGTCGAGTTGTGAAATTCCTATTGGTTTGTTGTTGAGGTTCGAATCGAGGTTTTTTGGCATATGGACTCGTCTTCTCGATTGATTGATATTTGGAATAAAATCATTGTTAAGGTCCATTTCTACTCTTTTCCTCTTTTTATTTCATTGTTGATGGAATATGGTACATTAAATGGTATCTCGTGTGTTCTTTGATTTGGATTGGTGATGAATTGCTACTTTGATATTGATTTGTTGCTTAATTTCGATGAAAAGTGATTGTGGATTGCTGAAATAGAAATCATCAATTGTTGAAATTTAGCATTACAAGGGAATTTGAGGCGGAATTGAGAAATTGGTAAAAATGGATGAATTTAGATTAACTTTGGTTTAGTGTTGTCTCGTTCAATTCGGAATGAGCATAAGTATTGTTGGAACGTGATAAAATTATGATATGTTGAAATGAATAGGCAAATGTAGGTTCGGGTAGGCAAATTTAGAACTTGTGTTTTGGTTGAATGTTTGAATGTGCATGTGAATTTTTCTTTCTAGTTTATCGTATTTGATTCAAGTATATTCATTTGGACGGGGAATGCCCCGAGGTTTTATGTATTTGTTCATCGGGGAATGCTCCGGCGTATTATGTTTTTGATGGAGGTTCGTGATCAAGGTCCGAGGCATCAGGTGAGTTCTCAAAGTATGGAGTACAGTCCTTAAATGCTGCTTGTGCTCCTCCTTGCTATTCAAATATACTAAAATGTAATCAATAAATACTTATTTATCACGAAGGAGTCTAAATATGGCCTGAACACATGATTTATCAGATCCATAAAAGTTGTTGGAGCATTAGTCAACCCAAAAGATATCACCAGGAACTCATAATGACCATAACGAGTCCTGAAGGCTATCTTAGGAATGTCCGCAACCCTAAATCTCAACTGATGGTAACCGAACCTCAAATCTATCTTAGAAAACACCGTCGCACACTGAAGCTAATCGAACAAATCATCGATACGAGGCATAGGATACTTATTCTTCATACTCACCTTATTCAATTGCCTGTAGTGGATACACATATGCATGGAGACATTCTTTTCTTCACAAACAAAACTGGAGCACTCCAAGGAGATTCACTCTATCTGATAAAGCCCTTACCTAGTAGATCCTAAAGCTAACTATTCAGTTCTTTCAACTCAGCAGGAGCCATACGATATGGAGCCATATAAATAAGTCGAGTTCCTGGCTCGAGCTCAATAATAAACTCTATATCACACTCAGGAAGAAGGCCGGGTAAGTCGGTAAAAAATACATCAAAAAACTTGCAAACAATAGGGACAGAGTCAAGCAGTGGACTCTCAGCACTAACATCCTGAACATATGCAAGAAATAACTTACAACCCCTCGATATCAGTCTCCTAGACCAAATATACAAAATAATCCCCGTCGGTGTGCGGCTAACAAAATCCTGCCATATAACTGGGGGTACGCTAAGCAAGGCTAAGGTAATGGTCTTAGTAAAACAATCCTAGACTGCATGGTAAGGAGATAGCCAATCCATGCCTAGAATCACATCAAAATCCACCATATCTAGGATAATGAGGTCAATCTGAGTATCAAACTCTCGAATAGTCCCCAATTAAGATCTATATACTCGATCCACTACTAAGGAATCACCCATTGGGGTAGCCACACGTAATGGCATAGATAAAGACTTCAAACATAAACCTAGTCATAATGCAAAATAACCAAAAACATATGAAAATATGGAATCAGGATCAAATAAAGCAGAATTTGGCTGATGGGATACGAAAATCGTACCTGTGATCACAACATTCGAAGCCTTAGCCTCTGGTCTACCTGGTATACAAATGACCCTATCCACTACTAGACTAGGTGTCTGCTCGACCGCCTACCCTACCTCACTGCGGACCAGCTCTAGAACCTTGGGAACCATCTCCACGACATTGTACACCACCCTTGCCTAACGATGGCACTGATCTAATCGACTGGGCAGTTAGAACTGAAGGCTCAATCATCCTACACTGAGGATACATACGGGAAAATTAACCAACAACCCTGCAGTTATAACATACCCCTGACACCCTGCTCAGTCTAGAAGGTTCGGCAGATCAAAACAACCACCCCTACTCGATAATCTTCACTGAATGCCTCTTTGTGGCTGGCTGCTGCTCAGACCATTGGAACTACTATAGATGGGTTGACCCCTGTCTGATATCTGGAGCGATGCCTGAATTTGCCTATGAGGGTGACCCTAATGCTGAGAAGGCTGCTTCTGAGGGTACCAATCGTAAAATCCTCAGCCTGAGAACTATAAATCATTGTAGCTGCCCTGGTTGCATGGTCTCTTATTGCTGCCCCCTTGGGCCTCATGATCCATCTCCTTTATGGAATAAAATTCTCAACTATCTCTTAAAAATATTTTCCTGAAGTCACCAAACTTTGTGTAGCCCTACAAAGTGATAATCTCAATCCCCTGACAAAGCATCGAATCCGCTCATACTCCACAGGCAGAATCGTAGTGGCATGTCTAGCTAACTCATGAAATCTCGCTTCATACTCAGCAATAGTCATAGAACCCTGTCTCAATGCTGTAAACTCATCACGAAGACGCTCGCATATACTACGAGGCATACACTTCCCTAAGAAAACCTTAGAGAACTGAGTCCAAGTCACTAGTGGAGATCCAACTATCTTGGAACCAAGATAACCTCTCCACCACCTCCTCACTACCATGTCGAACTGATAAGCAACAAATTCCACTCTTCGTTCCTCAACCATACCTAAATTCCGCAACTGTTTCTCGCAACTAGGTAGGAACTCATTAGCATTGTCCCCTGGAGTCCCGGTAAACCTGAGTGGAGTCAATCTAAAAAATTGGCCCAACATCTTTTGCTCCTCTGAAGAGATAACTGGCTGGGCTACTACCAGCTGTGAGGCTACTGGTACTGGTGGAACCTCCACCCTAGGCGCCACTGCTGCAGATTATGCCCTTAAATCAACATTACCCTGTGCTGTTGGCTGAGCTTCCTCAGTCGGTGGACCACCAACTAATCCTAATAACTATACCAATATATCTCAAAGAATCGATGAATATATAAAGCTGGGTGGAGCTTGGGTTGCCTCCTAGCCCACCTGTTGTCATGGCAGAATACCTGGAGCTCTCTCAGTCCCCAAAGCTATAACAGGATTAGGTAATGGATCCCTGGCCTGATCTCGAATAGGGGATGCTACTCAATCCTTCCCCCAATCTCTAGGTCAACCTCAACCCCAACCTAGAACTCTAGAAGCGAACCTGGGGTCCCGACCCCTTGCTCTCGAACCTCAGGTTCTAGCCATCTGCGTAAAGAGTGAACCAATAAAAAAAATTAAAGCCAACCCTGACTCAATGCACAAAAATGGATCAAAAGAATGAGATTTTCCTAAAAATGCTCTATAGCCTCCCAAGGATAGGTTAAAGACGTCCCTGTACCAATCTGTGGGACTCTACTAAACATCGACTCCAGTACTAATAATACTAGTAAAACCTAAGCTTTGAGACCAAGATTTCACAACCTGATTATCTCAAGCCGTGATGGCGCGTACTTTAACCCACTAGTAGGCAAGCCAAGCCATAGCCCTGAATGATAGGTAATCAGGGCTAATAGGAAGAAATAGAAAAAGGATCACGTATAATGATAGCAACAATGATAATAAGTTAAAACTAAGAAGGGAGCATATATAATATATCAAAATGAGAGGAGGAAAAATGACCAAACATACAAACGAATCCCTCTCAAGACCTGATAAGGTCAGTACTAGAACCACTACAAAAAAATACCCAGAGTACTAGACAAAATATCTAAAATATACACAATATATATAGGTAATCTCGAGTATAAAAGACTAACTAGAGTAGATAGAGGAGGATTATCCTTAGATGAAAGTAGACTCACCCTACTCTAAATCAGTACTGGAAGGTAGGAATCATGTCAAACATTACTGCTAGTACACGGATCTGCATCAGGAAAAAGATGCAAAAGTGTAATATGAGTACCAAAGTAACAGGTACTCGGTAGGCATCATTGGCCGACTAAGCTCAATATAGAAAAGGTATAACTATAATACGTAGGTGTAATCTAAGTCATCAGTAAAAAGGGATAGAAAGGTAAACAACTACTTAGCTATTGTAATACCCCATACTTTTCCTAGCTTAAATTCATTCCCATAATGTTAGGGGATAGCTTCCAAATGAAGAATATTTATTTCTTATATAATTCTCCATATTTATACCTTCCATTATGTGGTAAATTGAATAAGCTTTCCATCAATACTTAATTCGCTCAAAACCGACACTCGATAAAGAAGTTATGGATATTTTAAGTTGACAGTGTGCCACCTGAGCAACCACCACATTAAGGTGGAAGGTATAATCAGATGCCGGCCTCGAATCGAAACTCATAATAACCAAATGCCGGACTCGAATCGAAACTCATAATAACCATACCATAACAATGTCAACGTGGTACCAAAATTCACAATTATTAATGAAAGTAAAGTATACACTGGACCTAAACAGAAGCTGAAATATGTCTAAACAACCATCCGCCAATCTTAATTAAAAAGAGATAAAATCAAGGTTTTGCAATTTAATTTCACTTCCTAAAGTAATAGCCTCTATGTTATATTAAATGATAATAATTCAAAATTTAATAGAACGGAGTCCTAATCCGGATAAAGAAGACAAGTTATATATATCAAATAATACGCGACTACAAGCACTTATCCAAAGATAGGATAATAGTTCACAATTTCAGTATGTAAGCGCAATCTAAAGGTAGGATTATTTGTACGCACGTATTATACAAGTGCATTTAGTGGGTCATTTTTGACGTGTTATATACTTCATTCTCCTCATTGTATTATTCATCCATCATAGTAAAATTTCTCTTCCTCTGCCTGTGATTTTTCTCATCAAGGGTTTCTACATAAATCTTATGTTCATCTTGTTTGTCCTTTTGCTTATTATATTACTTATTGCTATTCGATCATAACAAACTGATATCAGAGCGATCGATTGTTTTTTTGGGGATGACAACCATGAAGTATGATATTTCACTATTAGACTATAACACTAGATTTTTATTATGGAAGGTTAAGTTGTGGGCTGTGCTTGCACAAATAAATTTAGTTGATGCTCTATTAGGGTTTGATATGATTCCCTCATCGTGGAAAGAAGAGGATAAATGGCGTAAGGATCGAAAGGCTTTATCTCAAATCCATCTCTATTTATCCAAATAGTTTCTACAGAATGTTTTGAAGGAGACCACTGCCGGTGCATTGTGGTTGCAACTGGAATCGTTATGTATGAAAAAGAGCCTAACTAGTAAGTTGCATCTCATACAATGACTTTTTTCCCATTGTATGTCTAAGGGTGTATCTTTGGAGGATCACCAATCCGTGTTTAAGGAAATCATCTCTAATTTAGAGACTCTGGAGGTTAAGTACAATTAGGAAGATCTAGGGTTGATTTTATCCTGTTTGCTGCCTGTATCATACTCAAACTTTAGGGATATGATTTTATATAGTCGTGATACCCTAATCCTAGATGAAGTCTATGATGCGTTGTTCAATAAGAAAAAGATGAAGCATTTTGTAAATGGGTCGGTGACTCAAGAAGAGGGTCTCATTGTTCGAGGAAGGACTCATAAGAGGAACTTTAGATGTGATGATAGGAATAGGTCAAAATCCAAAAACAGAAAAAAAAACCTGTAATTACTGCTAGAAGAAGGGCCAGATCAAATATGAGTGTTATAAGTTACAGAATAGAAATAAAAGAAAAGCTAAAAATTAGAAAGTAAAACAACAAGAGAAGTTCAGTGAAGCCAATTTTGTTGAAGATAGCGGTAGTGATAGAGAACTCTTGGTAGTTTCTAATTGTAACTCCAAACCCTGTGAGGATTAGATTCTTGATTCAGCCTGGACGTTTCATATGTGTCACAATCGGAATTGGTTTACAACATATGAAATAGTCTCTAAAGGTATTGTGTTGATGGGAAATAATACACCATATAGGATAGCTAGTATTGGAACAATCAGGATTAAGATATTTGATGGGGTTGTGAGGACACTTGGTGATGTGCGGTATATCCCAGACCTGAAGAGAAGTATTATTTCCTTGAGTACCCTTGATTCGAATGGATATAAGTACACCGGTGAAGGTGGAGTCCCGAAGGTTTATAAAGTTGGTCTTGTTGTGATGAAGGGACAAAGAAAGACTGCAAATTTATACATCTTGCAAGGCTCTATGGTTATAGGTAATATAGTTGTTTCTACCTTCTCTTTATCAGATAGTGATGTTGCTAAACTTTGGCATATGCGCTTGGGACATATGAGTGAACATGGGATGGCTAAACTAAGTAGGAGAGGACTTATTGATGGCCAAAGTATTACAAAATTAAAGTTCTGTTAGCACTGTATCTTTGGGAAGCAGAAGTGAGTAAGATTCACTAAAGGCATCCACTCAACTAAAGGCACACTTGATTACATTTATTCTGATCTCTGGGTCCTTCTAGAGTACCTTCTAGAGGAGGTTCTAATTATATGTTGACTATTATTAATGACTATTCCAAAAAAGTTTGGGTGTTCTTTTTGAAGCAAAAGAATGATGTGTTGCCTACTTTCAAGAAGTGGAATACTATTATTGAAAAGCAAACAGGGAAGCAGGTAAAATGCCTTTGAACTAATAATGGTTTAGAGTTTTTTCTAATGAATTTAATGTTCTGTGCAAGTCAGAAGGAATCGTGAGACACTTAATAGTTTGTCATACTCCGTAGTAGAATGGTATGGCTGAATGAATGAATATGACTTTAATAGAGAAGGTGCGTTGTATGCACTCTAATGCTGGTTTACCCAAGTTTTTTTAGGTCAAAGCTGCTTCCATAGCTTATCTTTTTATTAATCGTTCTCCTTCAATCATGATTGACAAAAGGACTCCATAAGAGGTATGGTCTGATACTCGTGTAGGTTACTTTGATTTGAAGATTTTGGATGTCCTGCTTATACTTATATTGATAATGATAAGTTGGAACCTAGTCTGTCAAGTGCTTATTTATGGGTTATAAGTCTGGTGTTAAAGGATATAAGCTTTGGTGTCCAGAAAGTAGAAAGGTTATAATTAGCAGGGATGTTGTATTTAATGAAACTACTATGCTTTGTGCTTCCTCCGAATCTAGTATTTTACCCCCAAATGAGATTAGTGACATTAATTAGAAAAAGTCAAGCACCTATATTGAATTGCAAATTGGAGTAGAGTCCACACCAGTGCCTACTTCTCAGTCTAGCCCCGAGATACAGAGTAATACTATTTCTTCTTCACTACTAGTGATGCCACAATATTCTATTACTAAAGACAGGACTAGAAGAGATATTAGACCTTCTTGAAAGTACTTTAAAGCTGATTTGGTTGCTTATGCATTAAATATAGCAGAAGGTATTGATTTTGGTAAAGAACCTTCTTTTTACTCAGATATAGTTAGTTATAATTATTTTGGCCGATGGATTAGTGCTATATAGGAGGAGATGAAATCACTTTATAAGAATGACACGTGGGATCTGGTGAGATTTCCTAAAGATAAGAAATTTGTCCATTGCATATAGGTATTAAAAATAAAAAAGGAACATCAAGAGTTGAAGATACCAGGTACAAGGCAGGACTAGTTACTAAAGGTTACAGTCAGGTTCCATGTGTTGACTTCAAAGATGTGTTTTCTCTAGTTGTAAAGCATGGTTTGATTCGAGTCTTGCTTGGTATTGTCGCATGCATGATATTGAGCTTGAGCAATTGGATGTCAAGACTGCATTCTTACGTGGAGAACTTAAAGAGGATATCTATATGCAAAAACCAGAGGGTTTTTTAGTCTCAGGAAAGGAGGACTATGTATGCTTGCCAAGAAAAGTCTCTTTATGGATTAAAACAGTCACCCAGATAGTGGTATAAGAGGTTTGACTCTTGTATGACTTCTAATATGTTTAGAAGGAGGAGTTATGATAGTTGTGTCTATTTTAAGAAGGTAAGTGATGGTTCATTCGTGTATTTTCTCTTGTATGTTGATAATATGTTAATTGCAGCAAAGGATATGAGAGAAATAAGAAAATTCAAAGCCCATCTCAAGAAGAAGTTTGAGATAAAAGATTTAGGAGCGGCAAAGAAGAACCTTGGCATGGAAAATTTAAGGGATAGAGAGAAGTGTAAGTTATACTTAAGTTAGAAAAGGTATATTGAGAAAGTGCTTTATAGGTTCAATATGGAAAATGCCAAACTTGTTAGTACACCATTGGTAGCTCATTTCAAACTCTCGACCATGTTATCTCCAAAGACAGATAATAAGCGTGACTATATATCTCGAGTTCCATACTCTAGTATTATTGGATCTCTTATGTATGCGATGGTCTATTCCCGACCGGATTTATCATTTGCAGTCGGTGATGTTAGCAGATACATAGCAAATACTGGCAAAGAACATTAGAAAGTAGTTCAATGGTTTTTCAGATACTTTCATGGGTCTGCTGATATTTGTTTGCAGTTTAGGAAAAATAGAGATGGAGTAATCGGGTATGTTGATTCTGATTTGTAGGAGACCATGATAAAATTAGATCCCTTATAGGCTATGTTTTTACCATTGGTGGTTGTGCTATCAGTTGGAAAGCTACCTTACAAACTACGATTGCTTTGTCAACTATTGAGACAGAGTACATGGCTATTATAGAGGCTTACAAGGATGATATTTGGTTGAAAGATCTGTTTGGTGAACTTAGCAAAGGCTTATAGATTACTGCGGTCTTTTGTAATAGTCAGAATGATATCTTCCTTACAAAATATCAGATATTTCACAAGAGTACAAAGTACATCAATGTTCGATATCATTTTGTGCGTGAAATTATTACTCGTGGTGATATTTTGGTAAGCAAGACTAGTACCCATGATAACTCTGCCGATATGATGACCAAGACACTATCAAGTGCCAAGTTTGAGCATTGATTTGACTTGGTTGGTGTCAGCAGTTAGGATATTCCCTTAGGGGGTTTTATGGAAGAGGTGGAGAGTTTTCTTGTAATGGATTTGAGTTCTGAATTGGAATTCATGTCAAGGTGGAGATTATTAGAGTTTGTGACCCAAATTTTTTTGATCCGGCCCTAAAAAGTTTGTGGTGTAACCCATGTTTGTGATTTTTTGTGGGGTCAGTGGTGGTGGCGTAGGGATCGCGCATAGTATGGACCTATATGTTTTTGGTCTAAGATTATTTGTACACATATATTATATAAGTGCATTTAGTGGGTCATTTTGGACGTGTTATATATGTCATTGTCCTCATTGTATTATTCATCCATCATAGTGAAATTCCTCTACCTTTGCCCATAGTTTTTTTCCATCAAGGATTTCCATGTAAATCTTGTGTTCATCTTGTTTTTCCTTTTGATTATCATATTGCTTATTGTTTTTCCATCATAACAATCCTCTATAAGCTACTTTGTCTGCGAGTTCATTTAAATTGTTCCCAAAGTGGAACAAAGGACATTTGTTGCTAAGTAGTGAAGTATAGAAGCATTGTATTGCAATCCTATTCACCATATTTTATTCAAGAGGTAGAGTTTAGTTTGTTGGACATTGAATCTAAAATTTCTCTCTTAACATTTAATGAAATTCTTGGCTTAGATTCAAGCTCACCAACTCGACACTATCTTTTACTCTTCTCTGTCCCAAAAGAACAAAAGGTTTATCAAACACAGGCTGGTATGTATTGAAAAAGAAAAGGTTTAGCACCTAAGGTCGATGAAATGGTTAAGAACCATGAGTTCTTAGGTTCAAATCCAGCTAGACAAAACAAACACTAGGTGATTTCTTTCCATATATTGTAGTGCGCACAAGCTGACCCAGACACTACAGTTATAAAAAAAAGGTTTATCAAATGATAAAAAGAGCTATATGAACAAAAACCAAAGGAGATAACATCAAGATGAGTACTGAGATCTTAAAAAAATAAAAAACAAAAAGAAGGATATTATGTTATTGGACATTAGGTGTCTGACACCGATGGATATTTTGTTATTCATGATTATTTAAAAATTCTGAACATTGTAGTTTCGCTATCTTAATTTGCTTTTATCAAATTCTCTTTGTTTTCAAGTTGAACCAGCATAATGCACTTTTTTAGGTGTTTTCCAGTGGTAAAAGATGTGTGTTGAGAATCATTATGTTAAGTTCTTAATTTTGATGATTGACAAGCTTATAGTTTGGGTCTATTTTCTTGAGTTTATGTGATGATAAAGCTGTTACCACTTAGGAAATAGGTTGGGCTCACCTGTCGCTATCACAATCAACTAACATAGCTAACATATAGTACAAAGTAGGTGGAAAATCTGCTTCCACCTTTTTGCCTCAACCAATGGGATCTCTCCTAGGTTTTCTTGGGTCATACTAAATATTGCTCGTCTTTCTCAACAAGAAAATCAATGCTTCGATATTCTCACAAATAAATATTTTTTGAAGCTGGAAGCAAAGACAACATACAGCAGTAGGAAACTGATTGTTCATCAAGTTGTATTTTTACTTCTTTGCTATAGTTGAGTCTATATATTGTGTTCTTAAACATTTGACTATATTAGCTTATGATTGTAGTAGTTGTTGAGGTGCAAAACTTTCATTGTAATCATCTAGAGTTAGGTGATTATTAAAGCTAGAGTTAGCTTGTGGAGTCCAGTTAGAGTTAGCTGGAAGTTGAAGCAGTAGAGGTACTGCTTGTGTTACCTTGTAATAGAGTTATTGCTAGGAAATAAAGGATTAGGATTTTAATCCTTTTAGTCTATATTCAAGAAGATTTTAGCATAGTGGAGCTTAGAAATCCTGGAGGCAGTTCGTGGTTTTTCTTCCTCTAGCAAGGAGTTTTCATGTAAAAATCCAGTGTCTTCTATTTACTTTATTCCTGCATTTCTTGCCTTGCATATCTCCTAGTTCTTGTTGTGTTAGTGTATCTGGAAATAAGTCCCTGAGCTAAAGCTATCCTCCCAACCCTTTATTTGGTATCAGAGCGGGTTTTCCATAAAAAAGAAGAATGGTTGCTACTCCAAATCTAGAGGAAGGATAGTCAACCACTAGACCCCCAAGATTCAATGGTAAATATTATAGGTGGTGAAAGTCAAGAATGCATGACTTCATCATGGCTGAAGACTCTAAGCTATGAAATGTCATTGAGGATGGGCCTTTTGTTCCTACAAGGGTAGTAAAGATTGGAGATGTTACCTCTTCAGTTCCTAAGACTGGGAAAAAATTTGATGATGCTGACAAAAAGAACATAGAAAAGAAATATAAGGCGAAGAAGATCGTTATATGTGGTATTAGTCTTGATGAGCACAGTAGAATCTCTACTTGTCAAACTGCTAAAGAGATCTAAGATTACCTCAAAAAACCCATGAGGAACCACTTAGTTGAAGTAGTCCAAGGTAGATATGCTGAAAAATCAATATGAAACATTCACTATGTAAGAAGGTGAATCTATTCAGGAGTTTCACACAAGATTCACAATAATAACCAATGAGTTGTACTGTCTGGGTAAATTCATTCCTACTCACAATCAGGTTAGAAAATTCTTGAGCATTTTGTGAAAAAGATGGGAAAACAAAGTTGATGTTATCATTGAAGTCAGGGATATCAACAAAATGGCAATGGATGAGCTCATTGGGAATCTCAAAACCTATGAGATGTTAAAGAAACTTGGAAAGTTAAAGGTTGATCCCAAGGAGGAAAAGAATTTAGTCCTTAAGGTTGCAAAAGAAACGACCAGTGTTGAAGAAGATGAAAAAACCTATATTGCAAAGAAGGTTCCCAAACCCTTGAGAACGTCAGAGACTTTACCCAAGAGATGAGATTCCAATAGGGTTCAAAAGGAAGTGACACATGACACAAATATAGCAGGCTTGGTCACTACATTAAGGATTGCCCTATGCATACGATAAAACGCAAGGAATATGCTAGGCAGGTCGCTGGTAAAGAAAAAGGGAAATATCTATGATGCCCTAAGAGTATACCCTGGGCGCCACAAGTGCTTACAGTCCTGAGGGACCACAATCTAACCCATGAGCTGGTACCTACTGTGAGCACTGAGTAAAACTGATATCAAAAGATCATATGCGGAAATAAACTAAGAAATGCCATGAGGTTTTAAGTCATAAATCTGATAAGTCTGTAAGATAACTAATAATGCTGATAATGACAACTGAAATCTAAAAACTGACTAACTGTCTGTACTAGTCTAAAAAGCCTCTACTGACTGAATATGAGTTGATGAGATAGGCCCCAACTAACTCTAACTAACTACTGAATTAAAAACATGAAAATAAATATAGTCTGTCCTTAAAATATGAGGACTTACCACTGCTATGGCTGATAATCTGGAAAGTCTATGTATGATTCGGGAACTGAGCATCTGAGCCTATGATATGATTTATCATAGCGCAAGAAAAAAGTATGTGATCAGTACTTTGAATGTACTAGTATGCTAAATGAGGTAGGATGATATGCATGGTTTCATATGCATGAATAATAACTAACAGAATAGCATGAATGTAATACCCCACAAAAGTTCCCTCATAGTCTGAGCCTTAGGGCGTGTCAAGTGAAGTGTAATTTCGGCCCTAAAAGATTGAGAAGGAATTTACCAAGTGATTAGTATTTTAACCTTGATATAATTTCCCTAATTTCAACTTTTTTTCATGTAGAGAATTGAATTGGCTTTCCAATAATACCAATTTTATCCTAATTTGGTATTGGGGTGAAAAGTTATGGTCGTTTTACTGAGAGTTGTCGGAACCACCCAGGTGTGATGGAAAAGTCGACGGACCGTTGAGTTTGCGATAGACCATCGCCCGGACCATTGCAACCAAGGCAGTGACTCCCTCTTCTAGCCCAAGTGCGATGGCAAAGATGACGGACCGTCGCAACTAAGGTAGTGTGGTCTTTTTCTGACCAACGTGCGATGGACGATCTGACGGACCATCACTTCGACTGTCGTAAATCCCATTCAGTATTTTTAAGTCATTTTTAAAAGAATCTTTTGGGTTTTTTCCCTTTTAATCCCCTGATATATTAAAAACGAAGCATATGACTTCATTATCTCCGAAAATATCTAAGAGCAAGGGTTTCTCCCTCAAGAGCAAATCCAAAACCCTTCTTCAATAAATTCAAGGACTCACCATAGATTCTATAAATTGAGTTGAGGTTCGAGTTCCCCAAGTCCAAGGCTGTAAGAACCCTCTCTCAAAGAGTAAGAAGAAGAGTTTCAAGCAAGCTTGTTCATCTAGTTTCATAATCTAAGGTATGTGGGGTTTGAACAAGGACAATTCTTTCATTCTTGTGCCCAAAACTTGTTTTAAATTACAAAGATACATGACTTTATGAGTTCTCATATGAATTTGAAGTGTGGGTTCGTACCCAATATTACTTTGCATAAGATTTTTAGATTTTCCAATGTTCTAGAAATTAAAGTACATGAGTATGTTGAGATTTTGAGATAAATTGCTGTAAATTCCAGATTTCTATATGATTTATGAGTCCATATGATATCTAGAATGCATTTTTATTAGTCTTAACTTGAGATTTGATTATGGGTCATTAAACTCTACTTGAGATTTCAGTTTTTACGAACTTTTGTGCTATAAGCATCCATATTTGAGTATTTTGAGATCATTGAGAAAGTTTTGACCTTAATGGTCATAGTAGCTTTGAAATCTACTTTACCAAATAAGACTATAGATTTTATAGTTGGGTTCTTATGAACCATGAGATTATTTTAAAATGGATTTCCATGAGATGAGCGTAGCTAACTAAAGGAATGCAAAGAGGTAAGGTTATAGCCTATGCTTCTAGACAGTTGAAGCCGCATGAAAAAAACTACCCAGCCCATGATATTTAATTAGCTGTTGTGGTCCTTGATTTGAAAATATGAAGACACTATCTTTATGGTGTCCATGTTGCTGTGTTTATTGATCATAAGAGCCTGCAGTATGTGTTTACTCAGAGGGAGTTGAATCTTAGGCAGATGAGGTGGTTAGAGTTGTTAAAAGACTATGATATGAGTGCATTGTATCATCCGGGCAAGGCCAATGTAGTGGAAGATACCCTTAGCAAGTTGTCTATGAGTAGTGTTGCTCATGTAGAGGAAGGTAAGAAAGAGTTAGCTCATGATGTGCATTGTCTGGCTAGATTGGGTGTACTTAAAGATTTTACCCATGAAAGGGGTGAAGAGGTTTGGTAAAAAAGGGAAGCTTAGTCCCCGTTATGTGGGCCCCTATAGAGTCTTGAGTCATATTTTTAAAGTAGCTTATGAAGTTGAGTTGCCTACAGATCGATCATCCGTTCATCCTATTTTTCATATCTCTGTGTAAAAAGCATAATGGTGATTTCGTTGTAGTGGATCCTTCAGAGAGTACTAATATTCAGAACAGTCTTTCATTCGATGAGATTCCTGTTGAGATTCTAGACTTCCAGATCCGTAGACTGAGGAACAAAGAGGTTCCCTTGGTCAAAGTTTTGTGGCAGAACCAGTCAGTTGAGGGCGCTACTTAGGAGGCAGAAGCAGACATGCGAGCCAAGTACCCGCACCTCTTTTCCATGAGTTCAGACCAAGACAAAGGTATTATTCTTCCTTAATTCAGCCCTTCTAAATCTAAAGTTCAGCTATATATCTATTATTGCATGAGTTCTTACAATTTCCGAAGTATTCAAGAGTTTAGAAAGATTTTGAGTCGTTTAGCAAATTACTTCAGCTATGTGTACTCAGTTTTTCCTGTGTTCTTGGTCTAAGAAGCAAAATTCAAGGACGAATGTTCCCAAGGGGAAGATATTGTAATACTCCACAAAAGTTCCCTCGTAGTATGAGCCTTAGAGCGTATCAAGTGAAGTGTAATTTCGGCCTTAAAAGATTGAGAAGGGACTTCCCAAGTGATTAGGTTTTAACCTTGATTGAATTTCCCCAATATCTACTTTTTTTTTATGTAGAGAATTGAATTATATTTGCAATGATACCAATTTCATCCAAATTCGGTATCGGGGGTGAGAAGTTATGGCCGTTTTACTGAAAGTTATCAGAACCGCCCAGGTGCGACGGACAGGTTGACGGACTATCGAGTTTTCGATGGACCATTTCCCAAACCATTGTAACCAAGGCAGTGACTCCCTCTTCTATCCCAAGTATGATGGCGAAGACGATGGACCATCAAGCTAGCGATGGACCGTCTTTAGGACCATCGCAACTAAGGCAGTGTGGCCTTTTTCTGACCAACGTGCGACGACGATCCGACAGACCGTCCCTCTGGCCGTCGCAAATGCCGTTCAGTATTTTTAAGTCATCTTTAAAAGGATATTTTGGGTATTTTCCCTTTTAATACCCTGATATATTCAAAATAAAGCATATGACTTCATTATCTCCGAAAACATCCAAGAGCTAGGGTTTCTCCCTCAAGAACAAACCAAAGCCCTTCTCCAAGAAATTCAAGAACTCACCATAGATTCTACAAATTGAGTTGAGGTTCGAGTTCCCCAAGTCCAAGGCTTCAAGAACCCTTTCTCAAAGAGTAAGAAGAAGAGTTTCAAGCAAGTTTGTTCATCTAGTTTCACAATCTAAGGTATGTGGGGTTTGAAGAAGGACAATTCTTTCGTCCTTGTGCCCAAAACTTGTTTTAAATTACAAAGATACCTGACTTTATGAGTTATCCTATGAATTTGAAGTGTAGATTCATACCAAATATTACTATGCATGAGATTTTGAGATTTTCCAATGTTCTAAAAATTGAAGTACATGAGTATGTTGAGATTTTGAGACAAATTGCTCTAAATTCCAGATTTCTATATGATTTATGAGTCTATATGATATCTAGTATGCATTTTGATGAGTCTTAACTTGAGATTTGATTATGGGTCATTAAAACCTACTTGAGATTTCAGTATTTATGAACTTTTGTGCTATAAGCACCCATGATTTGACTATTTTGAGATCATTGAGAAAGTTTTGACCTTAATGGTCATAGTAGCTTTGAAATCCACTTTACCAAATGAGACTACAGATTTTATAGTTGGGTTCTTATGAACCATGAGATTATTTTAAAGTGGATTTCCATGAGATGAGTGTAGCTAACTAAAGGGAGTAGTATTTAGCATCGAGTTGGGTAAGTTACTACGGTTTCATACCCTAGAAATACGTGCCACCATAGGATTGAGATTTATGGGCCCGAGTCTAAGATAAGTGATTACTGAGTTTAGGTTATACTCTCTGGCAAGAGTATGAAGCCTCTCCCCAACGTGAGATTTCTTCCTTAGGAGGACAAAACGTTGGACTCCATGTAGCTCACATGGTTTATGTCGGTTAAGAGAACCACCCTTGAGATAGAATATTTTCCCTAAAGCTTTGTGATATGTGATTTTTTTCCCTAATAGTAAGATTTTCAAAATAGTTTCTTGAAGTAAAATTTTTCCAAGAAGAAAGTAGTTTTCTCTACTAGTAAGAGTTATAGAATTCCGAGTTCCAAGTGTGTTGAGTTTAAAAGAGTTCTAAGTTCTTGAACATTAAAGAAGTTTTACTCTCCATGAGATATATGTATGAGTTGGAAAATATTATTTAAAGCTTTCTTTAGTCTTCGAGTAATGAGAATAAGAGAAGCGTTCAGATTTTTAAAGCTAAAGTATAATGACTCATGAGATTTGTATTACATGCTTCATTCTACATGATTTATGAGCTTTATATTGTAGATGTATTCAAGCTATGCGATTCATTCATATTTGCATGCATGAGTTGATTAAAGAGTATGGATATTATTTTTTGTAAATACACACACCCCCATATACTCAGTACATTCCCAAGTGTTGATCCACATATACGTCTATATGCTATATTGTCTTATAATGTAGGTTCAGGTGCTCAGTCCCAACCTCGTCAATAAATTTTGAGTACCTTTGTCTAAATCTCTACAATGGTGAGTCCTCATGGTTTGAGGATCTATCTTCAGATATTTCAGTGTTTTAGTAGACATATTATTGCTTTCTGTTTAGTTTGAGTCAGTTGGGGATCTGTCTCAATGGCTCTCTAGTAGACTTAAGTAATAGAGGCTTTGTCATACTAGTTATCAGATTGTTAGTATGTTGAGATTTTCAGTATTGTGGTCATTTGGACCAAGTATTTTTTTTTGTATTTTCTATCATTTGATACGACAGTGCTAGTGTTTTGTTTATTTCTTCTCAAAATGAGTTATTTTATGTAGTGACAGGCTCAAAGGGTTAGCTTGGGGCTACTTGTAGCCTTAAGCACCGTGTGACGTTCCGAGAGGAGATTTTGGGTCATTACAATGAAGTACTGAATAAAATGCATGGAATCTGTAAATACTGAAGATGCATAAGATCTGTAAATACTGAGGATGCGTGATCAAGCATAAAACATATTCTGTGTATAATCTATAATCTGAAATACTAAAATCTGATAACTGAATATCTGATATCTGCATGCTCTAGTCAAGCAAAACTGAAACTATATTTTGAACTGAGTACTAAAACTGAAACTGTAGGAGGTATCATCTAACCGACATTCCCCAGTCTGAGTTGATCGGGGTCCAACCTCTAACCCCAATTTGAAGGGTGCTTTTACTGTTGCCATGAGTACTAACAATGGTTATGAGTCAACCCTATCTGGCAGAAAGACATTTTGTCAACCCTTACTGGCAGGAAAACTCATGAGAGATGTGTCAACCCTTATCTGGTAGGAAACTATCTCAACCTACGCTGGCTATGTAGTTCTGTAACTCAAGGATTGCTACTAAGGGTCAACCCCTATACTAACATGAATGTCGTCATCCCTGGGTTTGCTCGGTGCTGAATCCTAATCCCAAATGGACTGACACTGATTATGGAACTAAGCTAAGATTAACTGAAGAGGGAATTGACTTGGATTACTGAAATATTCTAAGTTTGATTGATTATGATGACTAACTAAACTGATAATGCTCATAAAATATTCTGAAACTATTATGAAAATGCTGAGACTAAGAAAACAGCTAAGTTTTTGGGTATTCATAACCCCCAAAATTCGATAGCAACAATAGGAACACTTGAATGCTTTGAAACAATGGAAGGAAATCATTATTCATAATTATTCACTTAAGAATTTCATCAAACACATGGGGACTCAGACTTTAACATGGGGATGCTTTATAAAAATGAAAAGATCGAACAATTACATGACCAAATCAAAAGCTAAGCGTTTTATTCTAAATTCGTATGAACACAATATAGGCATCACTTATTTAAAACATACTATAATGCATTCCATGGGAACTCACTTGAAAACATAACAAGGGTCATTATTCAAAACTCATTCTTTGCGGTATTTCATCAAACACTTGATATTCGTAGTTTAAGCTAAGCATGGGAATAGTTTAAATCTAGTAGTAAGAGCATGATTTCAACCCCAACATCACTAGTCATGAATTAAATCAGTGAACAACAACACTTAATCTTGTGAAGTTTAATAATCAACATCAATTTCGTGAGAGCATGGTATAGAAATAAGATTCATGGGGATTCATGGTTAAAATCACAATTAAAATCATGATAACTTGTAAAAATTATAATTTTGAATTTAAAATTTGATACTTGGACTCCATGGGTGGAAGGAACCCATGGATGAACACTTAACATACCTGGATTGATGAATTCGTGAGAGTTAATAGTGAATTCTTGAGATATGTTCTTGAATTGTGGAGGCAAGGTTCTTGTTCTTGAAAGAGGGCTACTTTAATGTGAACAATTGGTGAAATAATAAGAAAATAAGGCTCTATTGGGACTTAAATCTCGTGTTTGTATGGATTTGGAGCTATGGGAAAAGACCAAATGGTCCCTGGACATTAGAAATCCCTATTTTAAGGCTTACCTCTGAGCAGTATTAGTCCCACCGCTATAGCACCGCTGAACGGGCTAATTGCAGTGACCCACTTCCTTAGGATGACTTCAATTTAAAGGTTTACCGCTGAGCGGTATTGGCTTCACTGCTATTGCACCGCCGAGCAGTGTAATCACGGCAGCCCACTGCCTCACACAAAAAATGTTATAACTTTTCGCTTGGTTATCGGATTTAGGCAAAATTGGTATCGTTGGAAAGATAATTCAATTATTTATATTTTGGTGGGTCATGAGCTCAAAAATTCTTAGTAAAAAGAAATATATGCTCATTTGAAGTTGACTATAGCATCATCCTTCTCGAAAACTCAATCGGTAAGGGATATTTTGATTCATCTAATAGCTAGGAGTTATTTGAGTCCTTAATATACATCAAACTCACTCATAAAACTAACAAAACACTATAATTTATTTCTCATGGGCTTGAAGTATGGTTCTAATATTGTTTGGGATTCTCAAGGTATTTTAATATCAAATTCCTGTAAGGTTTAACAGGAAGACTAAAGTAGGCAAGGTTGTCAATCAAGTGTTGACAGCCTGTTGAGGTGACTCCCTTAGTAATTCAGATGATTCAGAACAAGGAAAAGATGTATCTATGATGGTAATATAAAATGAAATATCAAGTTTTGACTCTATCTTTGCTCTGATGGTAGATACCAATGATGAGAAAAATAGGCTAGTCACTCTCCTTGAAATCAAAGAAAATCTTAAGGACTAATTCCTAAGTAAGATGAGATCTCTTGCTTCTGTGTTGATTGATTCTCCAGATGACATTGTCAAGGACAAAAAAAATTGAAGGAAACCCTTGAAAAATGTGAGAAAGAAATGATCGAGTTGAGTGTCCAAGTGGCTGAACTCACCAATTAGAAGCCAAAGCTGAAGGAAGATCTGACATAGTATGAACAAGAAATGGTGGAGCTAAGTGCACAAACAGCTGAGCATCAAGCAATCTACAAGACTCTCTTCAATGGATAAGAACTTTTGAATAAAAAGCTAGATGAAATCATCAATCACAATTCTAAAGGTACAGGTGAAGAGAGTAGAATGTAGTTTTAGAAGGAAGAAGAATTGACCAATACCAAGGCTTATCTGATTGCCTCACTTGATAGAAACACAATGCTTGAGAAGGAACTGATTTGGGTAAATACTGAACTTGAGAAAGCTCTCAAGTGGACTACATCTTCACAAACACTGACTACCTTCATTAGCCAAGAATACAGTAACAGGAGAGGCTTGGGATACAACAATCAAGAAGATGGACCCAGCTCTTCAGTCAGACATGCAAAGATCAAAAGTGATGTTTCAAGTAATCATTGTGGAAAGGATGGTCACTCCAAGGATATATGTCCTTTCAAAACTACAGCTTCAGAAAAAAAGGAAGAAACATAGATTGCCAAACTGGACAAAGAAAAATTTAATTTTTCCTCTATCACCCTTTAGGGAACCTAGACTTAAATAGGTTTTCATGGCTAACAAATGATTAATGATACAGGTAAAGGCAAGGGGGAGTAACCAGCACAAGTATGATAAGTTGATAACAATGGATACTCAAAGCACTTGATTGAAAACCTGAATATCACTACTTGCTGAGAGGCTCTTAATGGAGACATGTCTCCTAAGCGATGAAATCAAGAATTAGAATGTGAGTAGAGCTGGTGGTGTCGTAGATCAAGGAGAAAAATGTCCTGTTCAAGTACTGAAAGGATTATCCTCAGTATACCTCTAACAAAAATTAGTAGGGAACTAGTTGACGGATACTAGAATGAGTATGGTTGATGGAATCAAGCTAGATGCAGGAGATGCTATTGATTCTCCATTCATGGCTATGTTGGTAAGAAGGTATCCTGGTTAAAAAATATCTTACATATCTAATTTAGTCTCATATCTTTGCAGATATGTACCCATGGCATGAAGGAAAAGATATGAAAGGAGTGGTGAGACAACACAAGTCATTAGATTTTAACATTGGTTAGGGACCAGCTTCCTAATCAGGTTACTACCACTTACTATTCCTAAATAATGATTATTTTAATTATTTAATAACTGTTCCATATCACTCTCCCACCTCTTCCAAAATTTGTCACCTGTACTTTAAACTCGATAGGCACATCCATCTAACCAGATGTGGCCCATCAGATGCTTTGCATCTTTTAATCTCAACCATTCTCCCATGCCCTATTTATAGCCTAAATTCAAAATATTCTCTCACTTTGAAAATCCTCTTACCTCAAACCTCATCAGTTTCCAATCATTCAAAAGGAAAACAAAAAACTTGATCTTCTCATCTCTCAAAAGTTCATCAAACCGTTGTAGAATGTCTTACCCTTTTTCATTTTCTCAAAAAGATGAACCGCTTCCGTTGAAGGTGACACTCCAATTCCTTCAGATTCAAAAGAGCACATTGTTATTACTAAATTTGCTCCTTTATCCCTAAAAAATAATAACATCAGTTGTTTAATCGATTTACTCCTTTCACAGTTCATCTTTACTTGTTTAGTATTTGACTTTCAATAAGAGCAGGAAGCCAGTGAGGTTTATGATCTTTAATGATGGAGAGTGGGTGAAATTCGAGAAAAATGTGATGAATGTGTTGATATCAGTTTTCGCAAATGGAAAATCTATGATTGAGGTAGAAATTGAAGGGTTTAAATTAATTTTGAATTTTTGTCGCATGATAGGAATTGATTAGGACACTGGGAAAAAGTGATCTATCTTTTAGATCAATATCAATGGTAAGTGTTTTTTCCCTAAAGTTGTCAATGAGGGTTCAGAAAAACTTGATAAATATAGGAAAATGTTAATAAAAGTTTCTCCTCGGAGAATCACAAGATTGAACTTGAGGTAAGAATCATTAATAAGAAATCAACTAGAGAATCATTAAGAAAAAGGAAGAAGGAACGTGAGCAAGAAAAAGTGGAAAAGGGAGGAAGGTAGTTCATCTATTTTGAAAGAGCGGCATGTTGTTAAATTAGATGAACTACCTTCTTCCTTTTTCCACTTTATCTTTCTCACTTACCTTCTTCTTTTGCCTTATTATTCTCCAGTTGAGTTCTTATCAATGATTCTTATCTCAAGTTCAACCTTATGATTCTCCAAGGAGAAATTTTTCATCAACATTTTTCTAGTTTTTATCGAGATTTTATGAATTCTCAATGAATACTTTAGGGGAAAAACATTTACCATTGACATCAAACCAAGAGATGGACCGCTTTGTTCCAATGTCCAAATCAATTCCTAAAATACAATAAAAATTAAAAATTAATTAAAACCCTTCTATTTCCACCTCTATCATGGATCTACCATTTACGAAAGTTGATATTAGCATACCCGCTACATTTTTATCAAAATTCACCCACTCTCCATCTTTATAGATCATAAATCTTACTAACTTCCCACTATCCTTGAAAGTAAATTCTAAACAATTAAAACTGAAAGGAGAAAATAGTAAATTGGGACTAAGAAAGGTCGCAACTGGAAGATCTACAAAGCAACTGCAAAAAGGGAAATGAAGATTATCGGAGAATCAAATCTCAATGTTCCATAGAGATAACAGGAGTCAGAAATAGAAAGCAAGAGATCAAGGAACTTTTATTCCTTAAAGAGTCATTAAATCACAAAGAAGAAGATCAATGAAATACTTACTCGAATGGTGGTCGGAGAAGCAGATCTTGAGGGTCAATAAGATATTCAGATCTAGACATAGGAGCATAGATTTGGTATGGATATTCATCTCCAAGGTATGTTGAAAGAATCAGGATGATGAGAGCTTCAAATACTACTAAAATTGAACATAGGAACAAAAATTGTGAAAGCTTAGCTCCGAGATTGAGATTTTCATTATTAGAGATCAGAAGACACAAGATCTACACATTAGAAGGAGAAAAGAGATCAACGTAATCTAGAAATAAAGAGGCTTTGAGAAGATGATAGATATTTCTAAAATGAGTCTTTTTATTGACCTTAGCCTTTACTTTGTCTTTTTACCTTATTATTGCTTTTTGTTGTTTTTTAATTTGTTTTTTGGATTTTTGTTCCTTTGGGCTGGCTTACTTTTGGACCTGGCACATGCTTGTATAGATAGACCTATTTTTATTTTATTTATTGGTATGATCTGCCTTTGATTAAAAATAAATATCTTACCACATCGGAGCTATAGAACACCACCATAGAAGTGGTGCACCATCGGTGATGAAAGGAGGTGGAATTGAAGATGAAGAGAAGAGAAAAAGGCATTTAGGAAATTCTAGAACTTTAGACAAGCCATAGATGTCTATTTTTTTGTTTCCAAAAGTGATTTGGATCGGGTCATTTTAGGGCTCGGTTACACATGCTTTTTTATTTGTGGATTTTTTATTTTGGGGCCTCTTTGGTCCTTGTTTGACATTTGAGCTGGTCCATGAAGTAAATTTAATTATTTTCTTTAAAAAAGAAGACGAAAACAAGGTCAAGAGGAAAATACAAGGTCATAACAATAAATACACTTACAAAAAAATAAGAAGAAAGTACATGTAATCAGGGGGCATCTCATATAAATAAATTGAGCCGCATGTCCAACTCACATAATAGTGTAGATTGGGTCATTCTTGTGTAAATATTTTTGGATTTGGTCAAATTTTTGTACTTTTCTCTAAACTAGTTTCTCAACACGTGCGTTGCACGTGTATACGAGGTCATATAGTAACATAATTTCATTAAACCATAACATTACTAAAATAAAGTATCCAAAGAATAAAGAACAAGTCTCTCCCTCAATGACCTTGTCTTAGGTAACTTTGGTGGAAGCAATTCAGTAGCGACAACTCGCCGCTCTTTCACAGTAGATGAATTGTCTTCTTCCTTTTTCACTTCGTCTTCCTCACTTCCGCTCTTACTTTTTCCTAACTCTTCTCAAGTTGAATTCTTCTCGGTGATTCTTATCTCAAGTTCAACCTTATGATTCTCCGAGGAGAAACTTTTCATCAACATTTTCCTAGTTTTTATCGAGATTTTCTAGACTCTCAATGAATACTTTACGGAAAAAACACTTACCACTGACATCAATTAAAAGATAGACCGCGCTGTTATCCATTACATTTTTATTGGAATTCACCCACTCACCATTTTAATAAACCATAAATCTCACTCACTACTCACTGTCTTTGAAAGAAAATATTGAACAATAAAAAATGAACGGAGAAAGCAGTAAATGAGGTTTCACAACTGTAAAAGTTACAAAGTGACTGCAAAAAGGGAAAAAGAACCTAATTGGAGAATCAGGTCTCATAGTGTGCTCTAGAGATAAGGAGTCATAAATGGAAAGCAAGAGATAGAGGAACTTTTATTCCTCAAAGAGTCATTAAAGCACAAAAAATGAGATCTATAAAATACTTACTAGAACGGCGTTTGGAGAAGCAGATCTTTAGGGTCAAGAAGATATTAAGGTCGACGTGGAGCTTACCATGTCGAAGCTATGGAACACCAGTAGAGAAGAGGTATACCATCATCTGCACACCATCCGGGATGAGAGGAGATGGGATTGAAGATGAAGAGAAGAGAAATGGGAATTTGGGAGATCTAAGAACATTAGAAAAGTCCTAAATGTCTATTTGTTTTTCTCGAAAAGTGATTTAGACTGGGTCATTTTAGGTAAGGGTGGTCACTCAATTGGATCTATTCGGTTTTTGAATTTTGGTTTGATTTTTTGATTTTTGATTTGGTAAAAATGACAAGCAACATCAAATCGAAATAAAATTGGTTTAGTTTGATTGTTGCAAATTTGATTTAATTTTATTCTTATTATTTTTTTCATTTTGAAGATCAAAATAGCGGATCTTTTTTGCCATAACTAGGCTTTTGAAATTGAACAATTTTTTAGAAAAATAACTTTTTCAAATCTGGTCGACAGACATCTTTTGAAGTAGATCGAAATGATAATAACTCGACGAGGACTTGCTGAAGTGAGGTGGAGAAGGAAAGAGTGTGAGAAACTGAGTGTCAAAGTGAGGGCAGAGAAGAAGAGAGTATGAACTGTGAAGTGAGAGTTGCTGAGTTGGATTAGGAATTTAGGGTTGGGCCTTGCTTGACATTTGATTTCTTTATTAATAAAAGCTGGTCCACAAAGCAAATATCATTTTTCTAAAAAAAAAAATAGGAGAAAAAGCAAGTATAAAGCGATAAATGCAAGGTCTTAACAATAAATACATTGACAAAAAATAAGAAGGAAGTGAGTGTGATAATGGGGGTATCTCGTGTAAATAAATTGCGTCCCATGTCCAATTCACAAAATAGTTTAGGCTGGGCCATTCTTGTGTAAATATTTTTGAATTTGATCCAATTTATGTGCTTTTCTCTAAACTAGTTTCTCGACTCGAGTGTTGCACGTGTATGCTAGGTCATATAGTACACAATATTATTAAATGATAATATTATTAAAATAAATTATTCAAAGAATAAAGTACAAGTTTTTCTAAATGATTAACGTTGATTGGGATATAGCGACTTCTTTGTTGCCTTCTAGATATTTGGATATTTCTAGTTAAGCTGCACGAGTATGAGCAAATATGCCAAATTAAATGAACTATATCTTTTTATCAGAAAAATAATTTTCTAGTTGCCGATGATTTGATTGGGTGCAAGCTTAATTGACTTCATTATGCTCCTTTTATGTTAATTTGAGCAAAAATTTGACAAATAAATAAATGATGAGAAAAAATAGTTATAACATTTCGTAATAACTTATTGGAAGTTGAAGAAAAACTCATTTATATTTTTTCCTTGCTAAACTTGCTCAAATTAGATAAAAATCCAACAACAACAACAGACCCAATATATTCCCACCATGTGGGGTCTGGGAAGGGTAAGTGTACGCAATCCATATCACTACCTCAAATGTGAGATAGAGAGGATATTTCCAATAGACCCCCGACTCAAAATAGAACAATCTAAGATAAGGAACAGTAATAATAATAATAGTAAAAGAACAAGATATAATAGGGATTAGCAAACTCAATAATACCATAAACAATATACTCCAAGTAATAGACCAAAAGATACAATACCCTACACTCAGACTAACCTTCTACCCTAATCTGCCTCCTCTACAACTTCCTATCCAGTGTAATGTCCTCGGTAAGCTGGAGCTACTCCATACCATGTCTAATCACCTCCCTTCAATATTTCTTTGGTCTACTTCTACCATGCTTGAAACCATCCCAAGCCAACCTCTAACACCTCTGCACTGGGGCATCCGTGCTCCTCATTATCAAAAGACCGAACCATCTCAACCTCGCTTGTCTTATCTTGCCATTCACCGAAGCTTCACACCCACCTTATCTTGAATAACCTCATTTCTAAACCTATATTTCCTAGTACACCCACACATCCACCTCAGAATTCTCATTTTGTAGTGCCCCGAGTCTGTACCTTGGATGCTACACAGTGCTTACGACCCCAAAGGACCACAAGCTAACCCATGACTATTACCTGCTGTGAGAACTGAATAATAATACTGAAAGTAATACAAAAAATAGGCTGGAATTCCATAAGGTTCAAAATATGAAATACTGGTAAATAATAATATCTGATAAAACATTTGAAATCTGAATACTATCTAAATAGTCTAGTCTAAAAAGCCTCTAACTGAGCTGTCTGAATGTGGAGTTGATGGGACAAGCCCTTAGCTAACTCCAACTATTGAAATACTGATAAACTGAATTACTAAAATAAAAGCATATCCTTGATAGATGAGGACTTACTACTAAATTTGCTGCTGCTAACTGAATTTGTCTAAATGCAGTTAGGAACTTGAGCGTCCTAACCTATGATATGAGGCATCATAGCGCAAAGAGAAATTATGCGTCAGTAGATGGAATGTACTGTTATGCTAAATAAGGTAAGGCTAAATGCAAGGGTTCACATGTATGAGCAATAACTGACTGAATGATATGGAATAACTGAGTATGGACACATAGATAACTGAAACTGTTGTAAGTACTGAGAATGCAATATTGTGCATTTATGTATGTATATACTGTATTTGAGCTTTTACTAAAGCTGAGTTCAGAGTTCTGATAACTAACTAACTGATATCTGAGATTACTAATAACTGAGTTACTAAAACTGATTGACTATGTCTAACAGTCCTGATTCTGTGGAACTGAATTGAGTTCTATACTAAAATTAAAACTGAAACTGTGGGAAGTAATCATCTAACTGACATACCCCAAATAAGATAATTGGGGTCCAACATATAACCCTAGTTGAAAGGGTGTCAGTAGCATGCAATGGGTAAAGACAAGTTAAAGAGTTACCCACATCTGGAAGGTACTCTAATAAGAACGGTGGTACCCTAAACTGGCATGTTAAAACACCTCATCAACCCTCAACTGGCAGGTTGATGTCTCCATCTACGCTGGCTACA
Organism: Capsicum annuum; assembly: GCF_002878395.1. Taxonomy (NCBI): domain Eukaryota; kingdom Viridiplantae; phylum Streptophyta; class Magnoliopsida; order Solanales; family Solanaceae; genus Capsicum; species Capsicum annuum. The sequence continues at coordinate 207,223,531 of NC_061114.1, forward strand.
TAGTTCTGCAATGCAAGGACTGCTTCTAAGGATCACACCCTCTACTGGTAGGTGAGCCCCCATCCTTGGGTTCACTCGGTGCTGAATCCTACTACCAGCTGAATAGACCGTGGACTGATTACTAGACTATATTGGATTTTATTGAACTATTACTGATCATGTTGACTGAATGAACTGGACTGAGTTCACTGGGTTCTATAACTGACTGAGTACTACTATTTCGTGACATGACAGAGACTATTCTATAACTACTGTCGCTCTAGGTAAACAGCTAGATTGTTGGGTATTAAATACCCCCAAGACTTGATAATATGAAAAGTAAAGCATAGCATGATCTTGAAAAGCATAACAAGGTCCACTTGTACATAATTCATTCATAGAGACATTTTATCAAACACTTGTAGGTCATAAGCTTGTACATATGCTATCATGTCATGATTTCACCATTTAATTCACATGAACATTCCATCAAACACATAGGGAGCAAAACTTAATGCATATAATCATGGAAAACACGTAAACATTATAACTACAACACCCTAACTTGCTAATTCAAGGATTATAACATGGGAATTACACAATTCAATATACATGTTATTTCAATTTCATGAAATCTACAATTAATCATGGATTGAATACTCAATTAATATCATGAACATGAATGCAATCCAATTTCAAGCATGTAAATCATGAATCAACAATCTTGTCATTTTAAAGATGGATTTTTGCACTCTATGGGTGAAAGGAACCCATAGATGAACACCTAACATACCTAGTTATTTTAAATTCTTGAAGCCCTTGGTGATTTTCTTGAGGATTTCTCTAGATTTCTTGAAGCTAGGATTTTCTATTAGGGAGAGAATGCTTTTTGATTTGGGAAAAAATGATTAAAGAATAACTTAATAACGTTTTTAGGGATTAAATCTCATTTTTGGACTGATTAAATTTATGGGAAAAGACTTGTTTGCCCCTGGACGACACTTTTAATTTCCAAAATATTCCGATTTGGGCACTTGGCGCAATGTGGCGCTATCGCACCGTGTCATTGGAAATTGACAATTGCGGCCTGGGATCTTAGCACGATGCGTTACAATCGCGGTACTCTACTATATGCGAATTTAATCCTTGGTATGACGCGTCATGATCATGGAGTCACACTGAAAAGTGAGAATTGGGAAAATGGTTGGTGGCGCGATGCGATAGGATCACGATGGCTCACTGGATTTTGACAATTTCCATTTGCACTCTCCCTGCGACGCGATGATGTACCAGGTGGTACATTATTTTAAAAAATGGCTATAACTCTTCACCCGGGTATCGGATTTGGGCAAATTTTATATCGTTGGAAAGCTGACTAAATTTCCTATGCAATGGTAAGATCTAAACTAAAAAAATACTAAGTATTTAAAAATTTTATATATGAATACTCATGTAATGAGAGTTAAATTAAGCTAGGGAAATATGGGGTATTACAATATCTCCCTCTTGAGAACATTCATCTTCAAATGAGACTATTTAAGCTGAGAAACACTGATAGACTAAGCTTACACATTGAACATGCATATCTGGTGCATGGAATACATGAATGAAGCTACTGATAAGCTGAGTTTTTATGCTGAACATGCATACCGGATGCAAGAGTACATGGCTGAACTGATTCATGAATGCATGATTGTCATGAAGATGATATGCAATGGTAAAGAATACAAAGTTTATTAGTAACTGGACATGAAATTGAGAAAATCTAAGGAAGAATGTTACCTTCAGCTAAATCTGAATTTGTGGAGAAGAGGTGAGGATATTTGGTATCATATCTGCTTTTGCTTCCCAAGTAGCTCCCTCAACGGACTAATTCTGCTAAAGAACTTTCACCAAGGGAACTTTTTTGTTCCTCTGTCTATGAATCTAATGATCGAGGATCTGGACTTGAACCTCTTCAAAAGAGAGATCATTTTGAATTTCTACAGCGTCTATGGAAACTTTGACTGCTGGGTCACCATTGCATTTCTTTAGCAAGGAGGTAGAATACTGGGTGCACTGAAGCTAGATTTGAAGGCAACTCAAGCTCGTAAGCTACCTTTCCGAAATGGTTGAGAATTCTGTGAGGACCGACATATCGGGGACTCAGTTTTCCCTTCTTGTTGAATCTCTTCACCCCCTTCATGGGAGAGATTTTCAAGAACACAAAATCACCGATCTCAAACTCAAGATCTTTTCTTTTTATATCTGCATACGATTTCTGTTGGCTCTAGACTGTCCTCGATCTTTATCTAATCAACTGAACCTTCTCTAAGGCATCAAACACTAAGTCAGGCCCTACAACTATGGCCTTACCTGCCTCAAACCAACCAATTGGAGATCTACATATCCTACCACAAAGAGCCTCAAATGGAGCCATCTGAATACTGGAATGATAGTTGTTATTATATGCGAATTCGATCAAAGGCATCCCAATCACCTTTAAAACCAACAACGCAGGCTCTTAATATATCTTCTAGAGTTTAAATGGTCCTTTCTTCTTGACTATCTATCTGAGGGTGAAAATTTATACTGAGGTGAACTTGGGTACCAAGACCATTTTGGAATGCTTTCCAGAAGTGAGAGACAAACTAGGTACCTCTATCTGAGATGATAGACACTGGGACTCCATGTAATCTAACCAACTCTCTGATATAGAGTTTGATGTAGTCCTCGACTAAATAAGAAGTATGAACTAGCAAGAAGTGAGCTGGTTTGGTCATCCTGTCTACAATGACCTATATAGAATCATGTTTTATAGCTGACTGAGTACTACTATTTCGTGACATAACTGAGACTATTCTATAACACTGTAGCTCTAGGTAAACAGCTATATTGTCTGGTATTAGATACCCCCAGGATTCGATAGCATGAAAAGTAAAGTACAGTATGATTTTGAAAAGCATAACAAGGTCCACTTGTACATAATTCATTCATAAAGACATTTTATCAAACATTTGTAAGGCATAAGCTTGTACATATGCTAGCATGTCATGATTTCACCATTTAATTCACATGGACATTCCATCAAACACATGGGGAGAACAACTTAATGCATATAATCATGAACAACGTGTAAACATTGTAACTACAACACCTAAACTTGCTAATTCAAGGATTATAACATAGGAATTACACAATTCAATATACATGCTATTTTAATTTCATGGAATCTACAATTAATCATGGATTGAATACTCAATTAATGTCATTAACATGAATACAATCCACGTTCAAGCATGTAAATCATGAATCAATAATCTTGTCATTTTAAAAATGAATTTTTTCACTATGGGTGAAAGGAACCCATAGATGAACACCTAACATACCTGGTTATCTTAATTTCTTGAAGCTAGGGTTTTCTATTAGGGAGAGAGTGCTTTTTGATTTGGGAAAAATTGATCAAAGAATAACTTAATAACGTTTTTAGGGATTAAATCTCATTTTTGGACTGATTAAATTTATGGGAAAAGATTTGTTTGCCCCTGGACGACACTTTTAATTTCCAAAATATTCCAATTTGGGCCCTTGGCGCGACGCAGCGCTATCGCGCCGTGTCACTGAAAATTGACAAGTGCGATCTGGGATCTTAGCGCGATGTGGTACAATCGTGGTACCCCACTGTATGCGAATTTAACCCTTGGTGCGACGCGCCATGATCTCGGAGTCACACTGGAAAGTGACAATTAGGAAAATGGCTGGCGGCGCGACGTGGTGGGATCGCAATAGCTCACTGGATTTTGACAATTTTAATTTGCACTCTCTCCGCGATGCGATGATGTACCAGGTAGTACACTATTTTACAAAAATGCCTATAACTCTTCCTCCGGGTATCGGATTTAGGCAAATTTTATATCGTTGAATAGCTAACTGAATTTCCTATGCAATGGTAAGCTCTAAACAGAAAAATACTGAGTATTTTAAAAAATTTATATATGAATATTCATGTACTGAGAGTTAAATTAAGCTAGGGAAATATGGGGTATTACACATTTCCGTCACCTTCATCTTCTGGATGTGAGCTTTCTTAACAGGCCAACACTCTGCCCCATACAGCAACGTTGGTCTAACCACCACTCTATAGAACTTGCCTTTAAGTTTGGGAGGTACCTTTTTGTCACACAAAATTCTAGAGGCAAGCCTTTATTTTATCTACCCTACCCCAATCTGATGAGAGACATCTTTTTCAATTCTCCATTCTCCTAAATCATAGATCCTACATACTTGAAACTATCTCTCTTACTTATAGAATGAGTATCAAACTTAACAACCACATTGGACTCTTGAACTTACACTCTAAATATTCCGTCTTGGACCTACTCAACCTAAACCCTTTAGACTCAAAAGTTTGCCTCCAAACCTCCAATTAAGCATTAAATCCACTATGTGTTTTATCAATCAAGACTACATCATCCACAAAAGCAAACAATAAGGCACCTCACCTTGAATGTGCTACATCAAAACATCCATCACCAAGACAAAAAGAAACAGACTAAGCATCTAACCTTGATGTAACCCCATCAAGATGGGAAAGTGCTCTGAGTCCCCTCCCCCAGTCCTAACCCGAGTCTTGGCTCCATCGTACATATCCTTAATCTCCCGAACATACACTATAGGTATACCTCTAGCTTCCAAACACCTCCAAAGAACCTCCCTGGGTACTCTATCATAGGCCTTCTCTAAGTCGATAAACACCCTGTGCAAATCCTTCTTCCTATCCCTATACTGCTCCACCAGTCTCCTGATGAGATGGATGGCTTCAGTAGCCGAGTGCCCTGGCATAAATCCAAACTAATTTTTAGAAGTAGTAACAATCTTCCACAACCTCAACTCTACCACCCTCTCCCAAACCTTCATAGTATGACTCACCAACTTGATACCCCTATAATTGTTCCAATCCTGAATGTCGCCCTTATTCTTATACAACGAAATCATCGTACTTCACCTCCAAGCCTCAGGCATCTCCGTTGTCTTGAAAATTATATTAAACAACCGAGTCAACCACTCCATACCTACCCCTCTTGTGCACTTCCAAAAATCCACCAGAATCTCATCTGGCCGTGTCGCTCTACCTCTACGCATCCAACGAATAGTCCACTTAACCTCCTCAACCTTAATTCACCTACAATATGCTAGTTTATTAAAAAGATTAGTTAAGAACCAATATTGAATATAAAAAAAAATATGATACACGCCGAAAATATTTACTTTATTAAAGTATTGTAAACAGATAATCTTTTTTTCAAAGGTGTATGGATCAATAGAGTTAAGTCATTCCTTTTAATTAGTTATGGAAATAATATGAAATGGTTTCACAACAAATAGGACAATACTCTGCTTTTATATATGTTGTTTTCTTCGAGAAATTATGACCAAGGCAATATTAACATATGGTGCAGGAGCATTTGGCAATGACCCCTACTATGAATATTAATATAAAAAATTATGTCTAAGGGGGGATATATAACGTAACTTCGAGAAAATAGATTCAAAAGTCTACTATAAACCCCCCCCCCCCCCCCCCGCCATACTACTTGGGGGAAAACCCCTATACTATACACGTACAGACACTTTGGAGGGATAAGAGTCAATCTTATGAAACATCAAAATAAAAGATTATGAACTTGTGGAAATATTAATAAGCTTGTATCTCAAAAAGAACATTTAAATTACACCTTGACATAAGTAGGGCCATAACTACTAACATTTAATCTTTATTCCCCACATAATTTTTCAGTGAAAAATATGTACCAGACCATCCTTTGCCTAAAGTGGCTTATATTATTTTCGAGTTAAACAAGATCTGTTTTTAAAATCAAGAACTTCAATAGCAAGTTCACCACAACTTATGAACAACAATGAAGTTCAAACTATTTTTTGAAAATAAAAAAAGCCAACAAGAAAGAGGTGAAGATAGGATGAAGATTCAAGTCCACCAATTTCAAACTATGTCCTTAAGAAAATTATTCCCCTCAGTATCCGATGCTATGGAATAAATCTTTTCAGGATAAAATGAACCACTTCAGTTAATAGAGGTACCTTAAATTCATTGAATTTTGAACACACTCAATGGTAGCAAATCACACTTGAGTTTTCAAGAAGAAAGTATTTTTAACTTTAAATTTTCATGCTAATACCTAAGGAAAAAATAGATATTTATAGCCAAAAGGTGTTTCTTTAGAAAAATAATGGTTCATGAAGAGTTGAACTATTTCAGAGCATCGAGTCCATGTGTGGACTCATGTGCGCTCGTACATGGTGACATGCGGTCGCATATCGGTCATTGCATAAAATAGAATGTTTTAGGCTGACATGCATTGGCATGTGCGCCCGCATATGGCCACATGCTCTCGCATTGCCCATTTTTCATTTTCGAACAATGAATTGAAGTGAAAGGTGTGGTGTTATGATCAGGTAGAAAATAAGCAAATCACAAGCAAAATAAAAAAATAAGAACACACAGATTTATGGGGAAAACCACAAATAGAGGCAGAGGAGGTTTCACTATGATGGAGAGAGTACAATGTTGGACACAATAGTCTCAATTTCGTGTATGTGAGAAATAATCCGAAATAGCCCACTAAATCACATTTATATAATACCTGCATAAAAATAGGTCCTAGGCCCAAAAACATTATAGTCCATGCCGTGGGGGCAAATGAAAATCACAAGCATAGGTCGCACTGTGAAACTTTCAGGGCCCGATCAACGAAATTCAGGTCATAACTCTAACATGTGGAAATCCTAAATATTCACAAAAATGAACTATGATAAAGATTTTACCAATTACTGGAGCACCCTCCATGTCCTTTTCACTATGAAGTCTATGTTGACATGCATAAGAATTACCCTTATGGTTTATTTTTTGTAAAGTTAGCTGGACAAATGTCGATGTCTATCTTAGAATGCAAGAATGAGGGAGAGAACTAGAATATATGCAAGTAGATTAACAGATTTAAACATATACGATTTATTAAACAACAAAAATCATTAGATATGAAGAAAAGTGGAAAGCCATGATAGCATTTATAAGTTAAATTCTTAAATGTATCGAAATTTTGCGAAACCAGAAGGAACACTATAATATAGCTTATATCAGTGTGAACTCTAATTCAATGAGGTGCATCAGAAGGGTGAAATTTAACACTATGGAGTTTTATTAGAGAAATCAAATTTATCTTAGAGACACTTTAAAAAAGCACCGTCAACAAGGATGTATATCGTGCAATCAACAACAGATTTAACTTCAACAATATGATGGGAATTCTCAAGATGCTTCTTGTTCTCTTGTATTTTTCTAAAATCATTGCCCTATATTATCTTCCATCTTCTCAGGGACACACCAAAAGTGCATCTCCTGTATATATTTGTAATACCCATAATTTAAGTCTTAGTACCTGAGTAATTCCACAAAACAAATTTAAATACTCAGTATATTTAAGTTTAGATTCTTCCATTGTATAGAAAATTTAATTAGCTTTCCAACAGTATAAAGTTCGCCCAAATCCAACACCCGGACAAAGAGTTAGAGCTATTTTAGTAAGATAGTATGTCACTTAAGCCATCAAAGAGTAGTGGAGCATGACCAAATGGCAATCGTCAATTCCAATGTTGCTCTGTGATATTGGTGCATTGCGCTATAGAACCAGTTCACAATTGTCAATTTACAGTGATGGCGCTGCATCGTGCCACCAGTCCAGTTCCCAGTTTTCCATTTTCTAATGACACAATGCGATAGCACGGCATCGCGCCGGGTGCCAAAATTGAAAATTTTTAGTAATTTTGAGTTTTAAATCTAAGGGCATTAAAATCTTTTGCCCCTTACCCGAGTCAACCTTTAACACGAAATTCACCTCTAATTAACCTAGTTCATTCATTATTCACCCAATTTTCCCCCAAATTAAACCATTCTCTCTCAAGAGCCAAAAACCCTAGTTCAAGAGATTAAGCACAAAGTTCAAGGATTCACTAAGAACTTCAAGAAACTTACAAATTAGGGTATGTTAGGTGTTCATCTATGGGTCCCTTTCACCCATAGAGTCCAAGGATCTGTTTTTAAAACTTCAAGATTCATGATTTATGATTTACATGTATGAAATTTGATTGTATTCATGCTTTGACATTTATTAAGTTTTAAATCAATGATTAATGGTAGATTCCATGAAATTGAATAGCATGTATAGTGAATTGAGTAATCCCCACATTATAATCCATAAATTTCTAAGTTTGGGCATTGTAATTGCCATGCTTATGTGTTATCCATGATTTAAATTTCAAGTTTCAAGAATTGTTCCTAATATGAGTTGATATACATGATATTCATGAAAAACCCTTCAATTTGCAAGTTGATTTTTATAACCATGTTTACCCTAAGTGTTTATGATTTTGTAAAACAAAAATGTCTCCCAGGTGTTTGATAAATTGTCTATAAGAATAAAATAATGCCATTATAGCATGCTAACATGTATTCCCCATTCATGTACAATTTAATGCATTACAAGTGTTTGATAAAATGTCTCTATAGATAAAATATGACCAAGTGAACATTATTATGTTATTCAAGATTATGCTTTGCTTTACTTTTTATGCTATCAAGTCCTGGGGGTATTTAATACTCAACAGTTTAGTTGTGTATCCTGAGCTAGTGTCAATTACAGAATAGTATCAGTCATGTCCCAATCAGTAGAATTTAGTTAGTTACAGAACTCAGGAAAACTTAGTAAACTCTATATCAGTCCATTCCAGTTCATTATACTCAGTTTAGTGTCTTTTAGTTGGGAGTAGGATTCAGCACCGAGCGAGCCTAAGGATGGGGTCTCACCCGTTAGTTAGGACTGGCTCCTTAGAAGTAATCCCTAATTTCCTGAACTACATAGCTAGCATAGGTTATGTAATGTCACCCGTTAGATAGGACTTGCATACTCAGGGATCACCCGCTAGTTTAGGACTGATCTCAGGGGTCACCCGTTAGTTAGGAATGAATCCATAGCAGTTGTTAGTACCCGTGGCACAGTGCTAACACCTTTCTAATTGGGGTTATAGATTGGACCCCAGCTCAGTTATCTTAGCTTATTTGGGGCATGTCAATTAGATGATTACCTCCCACATTTTCAGTTTTAGTCTTCAGTATAGAACTCAGTTCTGTTCTACAGAGTCAGGACTATCAGATGCAGACAATCAGTATCAGTAATCATAGATTATCAGTTACTCGAAATCAGAACTCAGTACTTAGCTTCAAAAAATCTCAGTTATAATATATCTACATACACAGATTGCATACCCAGTATTGATAGGAGTTTTAGTTATTTATGTACTCTCATGTTCAGTTGCTCTATATCATTCAGTTAGTTATTATTCATACATATGAACCCTTGTATTCTGCCTTACCTCATCTAGCATACCAGTATATTCCACGTACTAATGCATACTTTCTTTTGCGCTATGGTGTCTCATATCATAGGTTCAGATGCTCAGGTTCCTGACCGCACATAGTCAAATTTATCCAGTAGTAGATTTAGCAGTGAGTCCTCATCATTTGAGGATATTCGTTTACTTTATTATTTCAGTAGTTTCAATATTTTAGCAGATGGAGTTAGTTAGGGGATTGTCCCTCCAACTCCACTTTCAAACAATTCAGATCAGAGGCTTTTCAGACTAGTTTTTAGACAGTGTTCAAGTTTTACAGATTTGTTATTTCAGTTGATACACTTATTCAATATTTATAAATTTTGAACCTTATGGCATTTCAGCTTATTTTCTGCATTTTACAGTATTATTATTCAGTGCTCATAGAAAATATTATTGATGGGTTAGCTTGTGGTCCTTCAGGGTCGTAAGCACTATGTAGCATCCAAGGTATAGACTCGGGGTCTTACAAACTTGGTATCAGAGCCTAAGGTTTAACAGAGTCCTAGGCAGTCTGAAAGTTGCATCAAGTAGCGTCTTGTGCATGGGTGTGTAGTACGCCACACTTATGGACATGAGGCTATGAGATATTTTAGGAATAGTTTCCCTTCTTTTAGTATTCACGTCGTGGGAATGAACCTGAGCTCCAGTTAAAAACTCTCAGTCTAATTCGCTTCTTCCTTTCATTTACAAAATATGCCTCCCAAAAGGACTAATGAAAGAAGGACCGAAAATCAGTCAGCCCATCTGCCCGTTCAGGAAGATCCCCTGGACGAGCACGTCTCTCATGTAGAATTTAGAGTTGCATTCACTACTCTAGCCAATTTAGTTGCAGCTCAGAATAAATGGCTAGTTGCTATTCCGGCTAACCCAGTGACCAATACTGCTGCAACCAGAATTTGAGACTTCACTTGAATGAATCCTCTCCTGTTCTTAGGATCTAAGTCAGAATAAAACCTACAGGAGTTCCTCGATCAGGTTCAGAAAGTCACAAACATTACGAAAGTGACTTCCAATAAGAGTGTTGAGTTAGCTGCCTATTGGCTACAAGATATAGCTCATAAGTAGTTTAAGCAATGGCAGTTAGATAAGGGCACAAGTGCAGATCCCATAGAATGGGAAGAGTTTGCTACTGCCTTACTAGGTAGATTCTTTTCTTTAAAGATGAGAGAAGCAAAGGTATTAGAGTTTATCACCCTCAAGTAAGGCAGTATGAGTGTGAAAGAGTATTCCCTTAAGTTTACTCAGTTAGACAGCTATGCTCCCCATGTAGTAGCAGACAATAGGTCCAGAATGAGCAAGTTTATTTCTGGGTTGTCAGATAGTGTGGTTAAGGAGTGTAGAACAATGATGTTGATTAAAGAGATGGACATATATAGGCTTATGGTCTATGCTCAATAGATTGAGAAGCAAAAGCTTAAAAAGAAGGAGAGAAAGAATAAGAGAGCCAGAACGGGTAGCTTTAGTTTTGCTCAGCCTAAGTCAGAAGGTGGTAACCGTTCCCAGTTTTGTCTAAAATTTTTAGTTCCAGCTATATCCTCAGCTAGTGAGCCAGTAAAAAGTTCAGGAATGATAGTCGGGATGGGGTACCAGGTTCTAAAACCCAAGGTAGTATGAACAGTGGTCATACCCATCTGCTTTACAAAGAATATAGTAAGAATCATCTAGGTGTGTATAGAGAAGGAAGCGGTGTGTATTTTGGATGTGGTAAACTAGGCCACAAGATGCGGGAGTGTAGAGTATTATCTCAGAGAGAAAAAGATTTGCATCAACAAGGTTAGTTCAACCATCCTCCAGTCCCATCCGGTCACCTAACTCAGCAGGGCACCACTTCCAGTACCACTAGGGGTCAACTTAGAATAGATTTTATGCACTCCAGGCTTTCCATGATCAGGGAAGTTCTCCTGATATAGTTACGGGTATGTTATAAGTCTTTCATCTTTATGTTTATACTTGTTAGATCCCAAGGCTTTACTTCCTTTGTAACCCCTATGTAGCCATCAACTTCGATGTCAGACACAAAATATTAGCAAAGCTCTCCTTAGTGTCTACCCCATACTTTAGAGTAAAGTGGTGACAACTCAGTTTAGAATTTTTGATTAAGTGGTTCACAGCTTTAGAATGATGGCTTTAAGATAAGGGGGAGATGGTAGAACAAGTAACCAAGTCAGGCTTTCAAATTTTTATAGTAATGTCAGTAATGTTAGTACTCATGCCTTACATGTCATCTCTATGATCCTAGCTCATATTCGGCCACGTTATCAAAAATCAGGTACACTTACAGTTCCTAGTATAAGGAGTCCCAATTCACTCAATATAACAAATCATGTTTCATGAATACGGAAACTCCAACTCAGGTCATGCAGATCATAACTTAGGTACTCATACCTTATAGTATGCTCAGTTCCTATGACTCATGCTACGCTCCTAATGATCAGCCAAATTTAGATTTTGTCATGTATATCCTCAGTTTAGACCTATTGATAAATCCATGATGTTGATATTCTATTCCTCAGGCTTTAGTTAAATGTCAAGTTCAGTATAGTGTCCATTCATGCTTCAGGTCCTCATGTTTTAACCATCAGTAAACTCTCCTTATGAAACATGTAGTGATGACCAGTTGCTTAGATGGGGGAGAGCAAATGGTTCATGTTAAGAAAATATTGTTACATGCTTGTTTTATACGAGGTTTTAGTTATGAAGATAGGCTTGAATATCATGTTGACGTGTAAGTGGCTAAATGTATTTTGGAGATTTGAGTAGGCTTGAACTTAGCAGGAGAATTTAGTTTAGCTCAGACCTCAGTAGGTAAGTTATCAGTGCCCATATTATAGAGTTTTAGCCATTTTGTGGCTTTCTATTCAGATATCTTATTCAGACTATACCAGGGTTCCTTACTCCCTAAAGTCATTAGAACCTTATAGAAAGAGTATCTCAGAAATGCTCTAATCGAGTATAAATTTTTAGTATGAGTTAGTTCGTAAAGCCAGCAATTTAGTTTAGCAGTCAGGCGGCCAAATTTGTATGGTTTCCTATCTATCCATATAGTCATCCTATCCTAAAATGGAACATCCTAGTAGTTACGAGTTCAACCCAGTTTATGTATCATGCCTTAGTTATAGATCCCAGATATTCAATCATAATTTAGTTCGTAGGTGCCTCATGCATCGTCTCATGCTTTTCCTTAGTATCTCAGCCAAGTCAACATTCTCGATGGACATAGTATCCCAAGGGGGAGATGCACTATAATCCCCAAGATTTCATATTCTAAACCTTCCATTCTCTCTTCATGTGACGAATCTAGTTAGGGATAATGGTTACTCATAAGTTGGCCCTTTCGTTCCAATCTCATCCGTATGACCATTCCCAAGTCATGGAATGTATTCAAGGAATCAACTTAGTTTACGTATTCAGTTCATGTATCATGTTTCAGGCTCAGTCTCGCCCTCATGTTTCCGTTTATACATGTTCAGTAAATGATCTCAAGTTCATTAGTATTCTCCGCTAAAGGTAACATTCTTTCTTAGCTATACCTAACTCCATGTTCAGTTAAAATTATAATCTTGATACTCCATTACCATTGAACATTTGGTCACGCATTCATGAAACAGTTCAGTCATGTACTCATGCATCAGATATGCATGTTTATTATAAGAACTCAGTTTTTCAATAGTTCAGTCATGTTGTCAGGTTTCGATTTTGCATGTTCAACATATAAACTCATTCTGTCATGTTTCTTATATTAATCAATCTCATTCGAGGATGAATGTTCCCAAGGAGGAGATATTGTAATACCCCATACTTCCCTAGCTTAATTTAAGTCTTAGTACATGAGTAATCTCATACAAATTTTTGGAAATATTCAGTATATTTCAGTTTAGAGCCTGTCATTGCATAGAAAATTCAATTAGCTTTCATACAGAATAAAGTTTGCCCAAATTCGGCACCCGGGCAAAGAGTTAGAACCATTATAGAAAGACAGTGTGCCACCTGAGCTATCAACGCGTCACGAAGCATCACCAAATAGCAATCGTCAATTCCAGTGTTGCTCCGAGATATTGGCACATCGTATTAAAGATCCAGTTCACAATTGTCAATTTCCAGTGAGGCAACACAATTCCACCAAGTCACGCCAAGGACCAAAATAGCATCCAGCAAGACACCACGATGGCGACGCATCGCGCCACCAGTCCAGTTCCCAATTGTTTACAGTGACATGGCGTGATAGCACCGCATCACGCCGAGTGCCAAAATTGAGAACTTTCAGTAATTTTAAGTTTTAAATCTGAGGGTATTAAAGTCTTTTTCCCCTCACCCCAGTCAGCCTTTAACACAAAATTCACCTCTAATTAACCTAGTTACTTCATTATTCACCCAATTTTCCCCCAAATTAAACCATTCTCTCTCAAAAGGCAAAAACCCTAGTTCAAGAGATCAAACACAAAGTTCAAGGATTCATCAAGAACTTCAAGAAACTCACAAATTAAGGTATGTTAGGTGTTCATCTATGTGTCCCTTTCACCCATAGAGTCCAAGGATCCATTTTTAAAATTTCAAGATTCATGATTTATGGTTTACATGTATGAAATTTGATTGTATTCATGCTTTGACATTTATTGAGTTTTAAATCAATGATTAATGGTAGATTCCTTGAAAGTTAATAGCATGTATATTGAATTGAGTAATCCCCATATTATAATCCACAAATTTGCAAGTTTGGGCATTGTAATTGTCATGCTTATGTGTTATCCATGATTTAAATTCCAAGTTTCAAGAATTGTTCCTAGTATGAATTGATTTACATGATATTCATGATAAATTATTCAATTTGTAAGTTGATTTTTATAACCATGTTTACCCTAAGTGTTTATAATTTAGTAAAACAAGAATGTCTCCCATGTGTTTGATAAATTGTCTATGAGAATAAAATAATGTCATTATAGCATACTAACATGTATTCCCCATTCATGTACAAGTTAATAATTACAAGTGTTTGATAAATTATTTGTACAGATAAATTATGATCAAGTGAACATTATTATGTTATTCAAGATTATGTTTTGCTTTACTTTTCATGCCATCGAATCCTGAAGATATTTAATACCCGACAATTTAGCTATGTACCTAGAGCTAGTGTTAATTACACCATAGTATCAGTCATGTCCTAATTAGTAGAATCCAGTCATTTATAGAAATCAGTAGAACTCAATCAGTTACAGAACTCAGGAAAACTCAGTAAACTCTGTATCAGTCCATTCCAGTTCAGTATACTCAGTTCAGTGTCTTTTAGTTGGGAGTAGGATTCAACACCGAGTGAGCCTAGGGATGAGGTCTCACCCGTTAGTTAGGACTGGGTCCCTAGAAGCAATCCCTAAGTTCCTGAACTATGTAGCCAGCGTAGGTTATAAGATGTCACCTGTTAAATAGGACTGGCATACTCAAGGATCACCCACTAGTTTAGGAATGATCTCAGGGGTCACCCGTTAGTTAGGACTAACTCCACAGTAGTTGTTTGTAGCCGTGGCACGGTGCTAACACTCTTCCAATTGGGGTTACAGATTGGACCCCAGCTTAGTTATATTAGCTTATTTGGGAATGTCGGTTAGATGATTACCTACCACAGTTTTAGTTTCAGTCTTCAATATAGAACTCAGTCTGTTCTACAGAGTTAAGACTGTCAGATGCAGTCAATCAGTATCAGTAATCATAGATTATCAGTTACTTAGTATCAAAACTCAGTACTTAGCTTCAGAAAAGCTCAGTTACAGTATATCTACATGCACAAATTGCATACCTAGTATTGATAGTAGTTTCAAATATTCATGTACTCTCACGTTCAGTTACTCTATATCGTTCAGTTAGTTATTGTTCCTGCACATAAACCCTTGCATTCAGCCTTACCTCATCTAGCATAACAATACATTCCATGTACTGACGCATACTTTCGCTTGCGCTATGATGTCTTATATCATAGGTTCAGACGCTTAGGTTCCTGATCGCGCATAGTCAAATTCAGATTCAGCCAGCAGTAGATTTAGCAGTGAGTCCTCATCATTCAAAGATATTCATTTACT
>NC_061114.1:207239127-207243956 GCF_002878395.1 Capsicum annuum
TACATTAATTTACTTACTAAAATTTTTGTTCTTTTGACACTTTTTTTTTGTGTGTGTAATTTACTAATTATAGTGAGATTTGTGTCTATCTACCATTTTATTTTTTTCTATTCATATTTGTGGAGAAGATAATCGAATCATGCAAAACATTTGACTATTAGAAGGGGAAGAAATTGAGCAATTGTATTAGTAACTTCAAGTAGTTATTTTTTTTCCTTATAATCGTAGTGTGCAGGCTAGCTTATGCATACCTCGATTAAGTAACTGATTTTTGCTAGTAACTTAGTTATAATACTGAAAAAATGGGGATAGTTTTGTTTAATAAACTGAATTCCTTAGAAACATGGGATCAATAGTTGAAGAAATTAGAAATTCTGAGTTAGATTAAACCTGTCAAACGGGCCAATTTGACCCGGCCCGACCCATTTAATAACTTGGCCCGGTCAGCCCCCGGGCTGTGGGGCTACCGGTATCGGGCTGGACCAATTTTTTTTAGCCCGGTTGACCCGGTCCGGATTCAATCCGAACAAGGCCCGCCGGTTAATCGGCTCGGTTATTTTTATTTTTTTTTTTAAATTGAAATTTGACCGTTTGGGCCAAAGTAGTCGTTAGGCCCAACGGCTATGTGGCCGTTTGGAGCCAAAAACGACTATTTGGCCCTTTTTATTAAAAAAAATTAATTTAAAATATTTTTTAAAACCCAAAAAAAAATCTATAAATACCCTACACTTTCAAATCATTTTCACACAATTTTCATTCTCTCAAATCTCATTCTCTCTCAATTCTCAAATATTCTACATATCTCCTAAAGTGCTCAATTTTATTTTTTAATTTTGTGATTACAAATACGAGTGAAAGTTTTCTAAAGTCGCAACTTTCGGATACTTCCAAAATTTGGTATTATTGTTCCATCCCTTACTTTTAATTTTTAATTAGTGTATTAATTGTTGAATATTTAATTTTATTATTTTTCTATATTTTTTAAATTTGATTTATATTATGGATAAATTAAGAAACCCCGGAAAAAGTGTCAAAAAAATTCGTCTCAAAAGTAGTAGTGGTAGTAAAAGCAAATTACTGGCAATAGAGGTAGTTCAAGTAGTAGATATACTTGTGTGCCTCCGGTACCGCTTAGTCAATCTTTTGAGGAAGAAGTAGGTGTAGGTGCTCACGATATGGATTATGCAGAAGCTCAGAAAAATTATGGCATAGAAGAAGAAAATGAAGTAGATGCGGTTAATTTAGAAGAAGATGTTGAAAACATTAGTGAGACACTCGCAGTAGGAAATGCTAATGTTAGATCTGAATCGGTTAATCGTCCCCCTCCCCGGTCCTCCCCGTGCCTCAAGAGCTCGTAGACCAACTAGTATTGTATGAGATTTTCTTACACATATAGAAGGAGAAACTAAGGTGCAATGCAGTATTTGTCAACAAGTATATGAGCATAAAAGAGGAGGCAATCAAGGAGGTACGGGTACGTTAATGAGACATATAAAAGATAATCACCAAAGAGAGTTATTTATTGCACAAGGTGGTGAGGCTGTTGGTGGGACAACACAAACTAGAACGGACCCAGCAACCGGTCAAGTAATTAAGAATTATAATAAATTGAGGGACTAGGAAGAAATAACAAAAATGGTAGTTGTGGGTTGTTTGTCTTTCAGTTTTCCTTCTTCGGATGTTTTTATTCATTATATTCAAGCAATTTATAATCCTATGTTTAGTGGTATTCCTAGAAGTACTTGTCGGACCGATATTTTTAGACTTTATTCACAATATATTTTTTTATTTATCTACATTGTTAAAAAATATTCAATGTAGAATGACTCTAACTTCTGATCTTGGTCGTGTTGTTAATAAAAATGATTATTTAACCATTACTTGTCACTGGATAGATAGTAATTTTGTTATGAAAAAACGTATTCTAACTTTTTTGTATGATGAAGATCATAGACATACTGGAGAATTTATTGCTGATTTGATTAGTAAAGTTGCATAATTTTATGATATTGCAAAAAAAAGTCTTACGTATTGCTTTTGATAATGCTTCTAACAACAAGACTGCTATTACAAAGTTAAAAGCTAGACTCACTCCGTTGTTACCTGAAATATTTCATGTTAAGTGTGCTTGTCATATGATCTTGAATTTTTTTAGCTTTATATTGAAAAAATCCGGCTTGCTGTTGGCTTTATTCAAGAAAATAATCGAAGAAAAAGAATTAGAGAATTTAAAGTTAAATGTGAACAAAATGGACTTAGACCGATATTAATGCCTGAAGAATGTGATACTAGATGGAATGCTACGTATGATTATTTAAAAACTTGTCATGCTTATAGAATTCCTATTACACTAACTTTTAACCAATATTGTGGTTCTTTTGCTGATTCGGCTGAGTGTATGCTACATGATTTTGATTGGTCTGTAACTGATGATCTTGTTAAGTTTGTGAAAAAAATTTATATTGCTACAGTTGAATTTTTTGGTGCTTCTTATCTTACTGTTTGTAATATTTTAGCATATATAGCCGATATTTCTTCTTTACTCAAAGAATATAAGAATAAAGAAGGTTACAAAGAAACTGTTGGTGCTATGTTTGCTATATTTACAAAATAGCTTTTTCGATTCCCCCTATTTACTTGGTTGGTTCTATACTGATGTAAAATGGGATACAAGATATATAGATTGAAGACATAATCAAGAAATTGAGGAGAGTTAGAGAAGAAAATATGAAACAACCCCATAATTGAAGTAAATTAGAGACAAATATAGATTTGTAATTCTCTAATTTGAACAAACAATTACTTGATTGATTTCAAGGGAGAAGAGAATTGAACTCATACATGAATAATCTTACCAAAATATATTCAAGAGAGATCCAATGTAGAGACAAAGGGAAAAACCCATAAACTCATTAAAGATTGTTCAACCTAAAAATATTGTCTAACCCAAAATATGCTCATTATATTCTATTTATACTTCTAGGGTAAATCTAAGATATGAAAAGACATAAATGCCCTTGATTAAATGTGCCTGTAAGACCCTGCAAAGTTCTCTCGTAGTCTGAGCCTTAGAGCATGTCAAGTGAAGTGTAATTCCTGCCTTAAAAGATCGAGAAGTGACTTTCAAAGTGAGAAGTATTTTAAACTATGTAGAATCTCCCTAATATCAACTTTTTGTCAGAGAATTGAATAAGCTTTCCGTCGATACCAAATTTTCCCAAATCCGACACTTGAGCGACGAGTTAGAGCCGTTTTAGTGAGACAGTGTCCCACATGGCACTTTAGCGCGTCGCAGAGCCAGCCAAAATGGCAATTGTCAAATTTCAGTGAGTCTCCACGATTCCACCGCATCGCGGTGTCTTTCCAGTTCGCAATCAAGGTGGCAACGCGATTTCCACCGCGTCGCGCCAAGGTTCAGTTTCTCAATTATCCAATTTCCAGTAAGCTGGAGCGATTATGGCGCGTCGCGCCAGCACGTAAAATCGGGATTTTTCCTGTTTTGGATTTTAATTCCAAGGGCAAAAAGGGTCTTTTCCCAACCCCTATATATACTCTTTAACACGAGATTCAGCACATTTACTCCCATATATTATTGGTTTCTCTCAATTTTCTTCAAGAACAAGACCTAGGGTTTCTAATCAGAGACCCAAATCATCAAGGTTTCACCGTCAATCTTTCAAGAATTACATAGCAAGGTATGTTAGATGTTGATTCTTGGGTTCCTTCCACCCAAGAAGTTCAAGACTCCTTTTTCTAAATTCAAAGATCTTATATTTATGAGTTTTCATGATTCATGTGAATTGAAATTGAAGTTCATGTTATTATTGATTTAAATTCATGTTTCATTTATAAAATCTCAATAGTTGATCCTAGTATGTGATATTCATGTGATGTTCATGATAAACCCTCTTCAAGTTGCATGTTAAGTGATGTGTTTATGTCAATTGAGTGTAGAAATTGTTGAATAACCAAAGCATGCTCCCCATATGTTTGATAAAATGCTTATGTGAAGGAATTAGAGTCATTATATCATGTTGACTAGAAATCCCCAATTGTGTGCAAGCTCATGCATGCCAAATGTTTGTTGAAAAGCCTTAATGAATGAATTGTGACATGTTAGCATGAAATCCACCAATTATATGATCTTCAATGCATGTTAAATATTTGTTGCAAGACCTTGTTGAATGGAGTATGAGCCAATAACATGTCTCCCTATACTATCACATGTTTATGATTTCCAAGTGCTTGAAGAGATACTTTAATGATTGTAATAGTGAATGAATGTACATGGTCATGATTATTCAAGAATGTTTATGTTTTACTTTAATGTTATCGAGTCCTGGGGGTATTTATACCCGATAATTTAGCTGCAAGTTTAGAGCCTATGTCAGTTTTCTTGATAATCTCAGTCAAGCCATGATTCTTAGAATTCAGTGAGTTACAGAACTCAGTACTCTCAGACAGTTATAGAACTTAAGAAATCTCAGTAATCTAAGTATTATTAGCATTCCAGCTTCAGTTCAGTACTCAGCTCAGATCTTAGTAGTATTTAAGAATTCAGTTTCAGACCTCAGTAGCATTCAAGTAATCAATTCAGAACTTAGTATCGTTCAGTCAGATAACGAGATTCAAAAGTATTCCGTTAGTATTCAAAATCAAGTGAACTTATTTTAACTCAATTACTCACTAGTACAGTTTAAGAAAAAGAACCAGTTCAGAGTCTTTTAGTTGGGAGTAGGATGTCACGCCCCAATTCCTATTAAGGCGGACTGGCACCCGTTGCCGGTAAGGCTCGGGAGAACCAACCTGTAGCGATACATTACCTATGA
>NC_061114.1:207246956-207255916 GCF_002878395.1 Capsicum annuum
TGCTAGCTTTTGTGTCAATTTATTTACTTACTCTAATCTTGCCTTTGTGGATATAATTTGGGATGAATTTTTAAATGCTTCTACAAGGAAATGTAAATATGATCTATTTGAAGCATTGCCAAATATCTATGGGAATAACTGTGACAATTCTTCTTTTGATGAGTTTGCTAACCTTGTTGATCTATTTTTGAAATACCATCAAGAGAGCATCTACAATGAGGTAAGATTATTTGGAGCATCTTCTTGGGCTACAAAAATATTTGAGGTATCTTTTTCTTCTAAATCCAAGAATGATTTGTTTGAATGGCTAGTGCTCATTTTTGAACTTTCTAAAACCATGAAGGTAAATTTTTATGCCTTTGACCTTCAAAGTAGCAACTTTATTGTGATTTGTGAGAATTATTTAATGTTGCTATTTGATTCATGTTGTGAGTTACTAAGTGAGAAATACAAGAAAATTTTGAAATTGATGTTTGTGTTTGATTCCAAAAATACATATTTGTATTTAATAGTTGTGGATGATATTATTAGTTTTCTTAATCATGTGGTTAAAAGAGTACAATTATATTGTGAATTAAGAAACTATTTGGTCCAAGTTGTTAAAGAAACTAGTTTTAACTTGAAAGTTCTAATGTGTAAAATTACTAGTTTCTTTAACCTTTTTAATGTAACGCCCCGAATCTGGTACCCGAAATGTTACACGGTGCTCATGACCCCGAAGGACCACAAGCTAACCTATGATTGATATCTGTAACTAAGCACTGAATAATACACTGTAAATATGCAGAATATAAGTTGTAATGCCATAAGGTTCAAAACTGAACTAATACCGAATATAAAATAATGTCTGTAATAGGGTATAACAATACCCAAAACTGAAATAAACTGTCTGAAACATGTTGTAGTCTGAAAGCCTCTAAACTATTTGAAATCTGTGGAGTTGATGGGACATGTCCCAAACTAACTCTGAACTACTGAAATAATAAAGTAATAAATTAATCATGCTATCCTCGAATGATGAAGACTCACTGCTAGTCTGGCTGCTGAATGTCTGATCTACTAAGAATTCTCGAGAGCTCGTACTTCTAAAACCTGTGGTATAAAACACCATAGCGCAAATGCGTCAGTACGTTGAATGTACTAGTATGCAAGTGAGGTAGGCTGAATACAATGGTTTATATGCATGAACAATACTAACTGACTGAATAACATGAACGTAAGAATACATGCATGAATACGTAACTGTAACTGAGATCGTGATTACACTGACTCATAAATTCTAATAGCATGGATTTTCTGATATCCCCGTACTAATACTGGGATACTGAATGACTAATTCTATTGAGTACTGAGGAACTGATTTCATATTACTGATAAAGAAATGACTGATTTTGACAGTTCTGATTATGAAGAACTGATCTGTTTGACTGTATCTGACAGTCCTGAAACTGAATACTAATAACATGAGATACTGAGAACTATATAACTAAAATAACTGATATTGAGCAAAAGTATGTGAAAGTATAGGTTTTGATGGAACTAGCCGAGTTTTGTACTATTCTGAGTTGACTGTATCCGACAGTCCTGAAATCTGAAGAAATATCTGAGTTCTATTACTGAGATTGAATGACTGTATCTGATAGTCCTGATTCTATAACTGAAACTGTGGGAAGTAGTCATCTAATCGACATGCCCCTAATAAGCTAATATAGCTGTGTTGGGGTCCAATCTGTAACCCCAATTGGAAGGGTGTCAATACTGCAACACTAGTAAGGATAATCTGTGAGTAACCCTCATATAATGGGTAACTCTAGTGAGAACGGTGGGAACCATCATATAACAGGTTAAGCCACCTCATCTACCCTCATATAACAGGCTATGATGTCTCAACCTACGCTGGCTACGTAGTTCAGAAACGAAAGGATTACTTCTAAGAATCACACCCTCATATAACAGGTGAGTTCCCATCCTTGGGTTCACTTGGTGCTAATTCCTACTCACATCTGGATAGACACTGAACATGATTAACTGAACTGGATTAGACCGATTTTATTAAATTTCGTGGACTGACAAAATGCTATTAAGATTTGATAACTGTCTGAGATTTCTAAGATTTCTGAGATTACTGGATTACTGAGATTTACTGGAATTTCTGAGATTACTAGACTGATACTGAATTCACTGAGTTTTCCTGAGTCACATAACTAACTGAGTTCTAGGGATCATGGCTTGATTGAGACTATCGTGAAAACATGACACTGGCTCTAGGCGCACAACTAAATTGTCTGGTACAAATACCTCCAGGACTCGATAGCATGAAACTGACGGGACATGACACTTCTTGAACACATGGCCAATATCATCAATTCATAATGCATCAATTTGGGGATTTTATGAAGCACATGGTTATCATAGTCTTGTACATGAATGGAATTGCATATAAACATGTCATACTTTTATCAACCTAATCTCATGGACATTTCCTCAACCACTCATAATGCACACAATATCACAGAAGTCATTCTTGGTCATAGGGTAAAGCAAGCATTTATCACTTGGGTCACAATTAAGCTAAAATGCATATTTTCTATTCTCTTAGGCATTTTATCAAACACCTAGGATGCATGACTTAGGGCATAGGCATGACCATCAAATTAATATAACAAAACTCCATATTTCAACTCAATTTAACATGTTTCAGACCACATACCAGCATTGGTTCATGAACAACACATAAAGATTCTAATTTGGGAATCATACAACCATAATCACATGAAAATAATCAACCCACAATAAAATATTCACAATACAAGATTTAAAACTTGATTCTTGGGCTTCATAAAAGAAAGGAATCCATGAATGAACATTGTGCATACCTTAGTTCTTGATTCTATAAAGATTGACGGAGAGATTCTTAAATTTGAGTATTGAATTTGAATCCCCAATTGAAAATCCTAGCTTGTTCTTGAGAGAAACTTGAGAGAAACACTATATTTTGGGTGAAATATGGCTTAATCACGTATTATTGGGTTTATATAGGGGTGATAAATTGACCCTTTTAACCCTTGGGCTCTTATTTTAATTCTTGTGAAAATTTCTCGATTTTCATCCTTGGCGCAATACGCCACTATCGCACCAAGTCACTGGAGAAAGAACAATTCTGAATTTGAACTTTGGCGCGACCGCCATAATCGTGGAGGCTCATTGGATTTTGATGATTGCCCTTTTGGCCTGCTCCGCGACGTGCTGATGGCTGAGGTAGCACACTGTCTTACTAAAAAGGCTCTAACTCTTCGCTCGGGTGTCGGATTTGGGCGAATTTGGTATCGATGGAAAGCTTGTTCGATTTTTCACATGATAAAATGAGAAAATATTGAAAATACCACATGTATAAAAGTGGATTCATCTTTAAAACAAGTTTTTAACATTTTTTGGATGAATTTAAGCTAGGTAGAAGTATGGGGTATTACAATATCTCCCCCTTGAGAACATTCGTTCTCGAATAATACTTATTGAGATGGGAGAAATGAAAAGTTGAAGTACATACTAAACATAAACAACTGAAACATTACTAAATAACTGACATTTCTGAGTTTCATACTGAGCATGCATATCTGATGCATGATTATATGACTGAGCTGATCATGAATGCATGACTGAGAGTACTGATAAGCTGATCACGCATATATGATGCATGAATACATGACAAAACTGATTACATGATTGAGATTTCTAATAACTAAGTTTCTCATAAGGAGAATGCATGTCTGATGCATGAACACATGACTGATCTGATGCATGAGCATATGATTGAATATGCAATGGTAAATGGATACCAAGTTTAAAAATAGGAATCCGAGCGTGAAACTGGTTTGTAACTAGAACTTGAACATGAAACTGAATAAGATTTAAGAAAAGCTACTACCTTGGGCTGAGTCTGAGTTTGCGGAGAAAAGGTAAGGGTAATTGGATCGCATGTCTGCTTCTGCTTCCCAAGTAGCTCCCTCAACGGACTGATTCCACCAAAGAACTTTAACTAAAGGGACCTCTTTGGTCCTTCATCCACGAATCTGGTAGTCAAGGATTTCGACTGGAATTTTTTTAAATGAGAGGTCGCTCTAAACATCTATGCTCTGACTAGGGACTACAACTGCTGGGTCACCTATGCACTTCTTAAGCAAAGAGACATGGAAAATTGGATGAACTGAAGCTAGATCTGAAGTCAACTCGAGCTCCTAAGCTACCTTGCTGAAATGACTGAGAATTTTGAAAGGACCAATATGTCGGGGACTGAGCTTTCCTTCTTGCCAAACCTCTACACTCCCTTCTTGGGAGAGATTTTCAAATGCACAAAATTTTCTGCCCTCTTCTCGAGATTCTTTCTGAACACACATGAATGGGAATATGAGAACATGGCTGATTCTGTAACATGTGACGTGAACTGCGTATCATGAACTGAACTAAGCCATTGTGGCTTACGACTGATATTAGAGCTAGAGGGTCAACCTTGGGTACCCACAACTCCAAACTAAATTCATTACGCGAAGAGAAATTGAAGGGTTTAGGGCATGATAGCTCGGTGCTATAGAGCATCTCCCTCTTGGGACATTGTATCTCTAGAAGAATACTAACTTGACTGAGATACTGAGGAAAACTGGGATGATACACAGGGCACCTACAAACTGAATCCTGACTGAATATTTGGGATCTGAAACTGAGATATAATGTATGAAATGAGCTGATCTTACAACTACTTGGACCTTTGATCTGGGAATAGCTATATTTCTAATAGTAGGCCTAGGTGGAAAGATGGGAAAACACACCATACGAACTTATTGTCTGATTGCTAAACTGGATTACTGTCTGATCGATTTAACTCATACTGAAACTTATAATTAACTGAAGTACTTCTTATTCACCTAAGACTACTAAAAATATTCACATTAACACTGAGCACGAATGCCTAAACATACTAACTTATCTGATTAACTGAATGACTGATAGCTGAATACTGGGTCTGCAAGACAAAATTGTACTTAGTCTTAAATAACTGGATTGCAACTGCAGAGCGTTATGCATAGAATATAAGGACTGACTGAGTGACATGAGATACTAAACATGAATTGAGGGTAACTGTATTATTTGAGAACGCAACACCAAGAGTACAACATGCTTCTAGAACAGTCTTGTAAACTGAGGTACTAGAAGGCTAACAACTGAGTAGCTGATAATTGTATGCTATGGTCGAGTAAACTTAAAACTGAACTGAGTTACCGACCTGATTACTGAACTAGGACTGGGACTGCGATTATAGATAAGACGGTAATTGAGACTGTAACTGTAACTAAGCCTGTGCCTGGGACTGAATACTGGTTTCTAATAACTAAGGTTTAGACTGGTACTGAAGTACTGCATTTTGAGACTGAACACTAATTACTGAGTATAAATACTAAAATCGTAACAGAGATGGCAACTAAAAATTTTGATAGTTACACGACGGGGCTGACATAAGTCAAAGATCTAAATGCACACTCACACTCTGTACTTTCCCAACTTCTAAATACAACCTCTTGCTCGCCATTTACTTGCACACTATTATGACATTCAAGCCTATCTTCATAACTACACCTTCGTGTAAAACAAACCTATAGCAATCTTATCTTAACATGCAATATTTACTCTCTCCCATTTAAGCAACTTCCCATCACTATACTATTTTCACAAAGAGAGCTCACTAAAGGGTTAAATCAGGAGGACCCAAAGTATAAATGGACACTAACTTAACTTGACACTTGACTGAAGCCTGAGGAATAGAATATAAACATCATGGATTCACTAAGAGGTCTAAACTGAGGATATGCATAACATAGTCTGAATTTAACTGATCAGTAGAGGCATAGCATGAGCCATGGAAGCTGAGTATACTAGAAAGCATGATATGTATACACGAGTCATGAGTTGCATGACCTCAGTTTGGAGATTTTTGCATTCGTGGAACATGATTTGTATTATTGAGGGGAATAGAACTGAACTCCTTATGCTGGGAATTGGAATCATACATGATTCTATGGAAAGCGTGTGAATATAAGCTGTGTTCATGGAACTGAGATGTGAACCATGCATAGGCATCATGCTGGCTGAAGTACCAAACTTTTCACTAAGATAAGGATGGGTCGGGAATCATCTTCCCTTACTGTTTTTCTATACGTACTGGCACTACTACTGGAATCTAAGAGCCTAATTGGTCACTTGATCTATCATCTCCCCTTTTGCTTTAAGGCATCATCATAAGTCTGTGAATACTTTACTAAACTCTGAACTGAACTGCAATCATCATCACATACTTACACTCTATTAGACACATGCTTGCCTTACTAAACACATCATTTGCTTCTGTTTCTTCATATACTACTAATATTGAATCTCCTAATTAACATCCACACCTTCATACTTAATTTTAGATCAATAATATTAAATTCTTGCATGCACTGTTCAAGCCTACAGGTCTACCTTGGTATAACTATCCCCATGAATATATAATCTACTCAATTTAGATAACGTTATCCCAACTCTACTACTACTAAACTCCTAGGTTCATGCTTCTAACTCTAGGTCTTATACTATCATAGAATTCTGAGAAGGATCTAATGGCATATCTAATTTTGGTATTGCGAATGAGTTCTCATTATCATGAATAAGATCTGTACAACTTTGGAACATAACAGAATCAATGGGATACTTTTGGGCCTATGGGCAATCCCATAACTGCCTACAGGGACTATTTGAGAAAGCCCTACCCCTAGGACTTTGAGCTTCACTATTTCTGTTACCTTGAAAGTAAGGTGGAGAGTTCACATGAGTGGAGCATGATGAGAACCTGCATGAGTTTCTTAGAGAACCTTTCTATAGCACCATCTGAAATATGAAAGAGGGGAAACTGTTTCTAAAATATCTCATAACATCTTATCCATAAGTGTGGTGCACAACACACCCATGCATACAGTGGCGGATCTAGCATATATTGAGGGGGTTCATCCGAACCCCCTTCGGTGAAAAATTATACTATTTATACACGAGTAAATTTATTTTTTATGTATATATTGTATATGTTGAACCCCCTTCGGCTAGTACGTGTGTGCTCTTTCGAACCCCCTTAATGAATTTTTTTGCTCCGCCACTGCATGCACGAGACTCTACTAGATGCGGCTTTGAAGACTTTCGAGAATACTGTTGAACCTTAGGCTCTGATACCAAGTTTGTAACGCCCCGAATCTAGAACCCGGAATGTTACACGGTGCTCATGATCCTGAAGGTTCATAAACTAACCCATGACTAATATCTGTAACTGAGCACTGAATAATACACTGTAAATATGTAGAATATAAGTTCTAAGGCCATAAGGTTCAAAACTGAACTAATATCGAATATAAAACAATGTCTGTAATGGGGTATAACAATACCCAAGAGTGAAATAAACTGTCTAAAAACATGTTGTGGTCTGTAATCCTCTAAACTATTTGAAATCTGTAGAATTGATGGGACATGTCCCCAACTAACTCCGAACTACTAAAATAATAAAGTAATAACTTAATCATGCTATCCTCTAATGATGAGGACTCACTGCTAGTTTGGCTGTTGAACGTCTGATCTACTAAGGATGCTTGGGAGCTCGTGCTTCTAAAACCTGTGGTATAAAACACCATAGCGCAAATGCGTCATTACGTTAAATGTACTGGTATGCAAGTGAGGTAGACTGAATTCAATGGTTCATATGCATGAACAATACTAACTGATTAAATAACATGAACGTGAGAATACATACATGAATACGTAACTGTAACTGAGATCGTGATAACGCTGACTCATGAATTATGATAACATGGATTTTCTGATATCTGCGTACTAATATTGGGATACTGAATGACTAAGTCTATTGAAGACTGAGGAACTGATATCATATTACTAATAAAGGAATTACTGTTTCTGACAGTGATTATGAATAAATGGTCTGTTTGACTGTATCTGACAGTCTTGAAACTAAATACTGATAACATACGTGTCGTATAATTAATATACTATTAACTGAGTTCGTAAGAACATGATTACTGAGTCTGAGAACTGATAACATGAGATACTGATAACTGCATAACTGAAATAGCTGCTACTGAGAGACTGTATCTGACAGTCTAGGTTCCAATAGAACTAGCTGAGTTTTGACTGTTAAGGGTGCTCTGGATCTCGCACTTCTGAACCTATGGTATAAGACACCATAGCACAAGAGAAAAGTATGTGTCAGTACTTTAATTGTACTAGTATGCTAGATGAGGTAAGGCTAAATGAAAGGGCTTATGCATGAACATAGCTTAACTGAATAACATGAGAGTACTGAATGAGTACATATGCATGAATGCACAAATCGTAACTAAAATCATTATGACTCTGAATACTGATATGCGAATACTGCTTTACTGACATCTGAACTCACTACTAATACTGAGATACTGAATAATTAAATCTTCTGATATTGATAACTGAGTATTGAAGTTGAGATCAGTCTTATCTAACAGGTGATCTATGAATCTAATGATAATGGGAATGCTCGATTGAAATCTGAGATCCGTCCTATCTAGCGGGTGATCTCTGTATCTACTGATAATGAAAGTACTTAGCTGAATCTGAGATCAGTCCTATCTAGCAGTGGTCTTTGTATATACTGATAATGAATATGATTTGACTTAATCTGAAATCAGTCCTATCTAGCGGGTGATCTCTAAATCTGATAATACTGAAGCTAATTAACTAAATCTGAGACCAATCCTATCTAGAGGGCGATCTTTGAGTCTATTAATAATCATAATGATTGACTGTATCTAACAGTCCTTACTCTGTACTACTGAACTAGGTTCCTTTACTAAGACTGATTCTAAAACTGAGACTGTGGGAAGTAGTCATTTAACCGA
>NC_061114.1:207258916-207307510 GCF_002878395.1 Capsicum annuum
AAAAAAAGTGTCAAAAGAACAAAAATTTTAGTAAGTAAATTAATGTATGTGGAAATCATAAACATTCTAGTTTGACTTGAACATTGAAACTTGGTATTATTAATAGGACTTGTAATTGAAAGAAAAATGTATAACACTTAAAAGATTGACAATGTTAATTTAATATTGTTGGCGACAAATCAATTTCCTCATGACATAAGTTACTTTTATCTGTCAATTGAAATTCATGGATTCTGAACTAAGGATCATTCTTTTTCTTTAGTTAGATCCTTAATGAAAGTATCAAAAATTTTCAAAAAGAGATTTATTAAAGGACTGTTTTAACATATTTTTGTTTCTTCAACCTTAATGGCGTCGCTCAAAATGTTATGCCATAATAACACATAAAAATCTATATTTACAATAAGGTAAAAAAAATATTTTATAAGCGTAGATTACTAGTTCAAGTTTCAGGCTCTGATACCATATTCAGCATAAATTTAAGTATATATATGTTTACGCTATCACATAAATTTAACACACCTTTCAGGATCTTAAACATGATATTCTCACATAGAATTTATCAAAGAGATTGTACATGATATGAAAGACGTTATTATGATTGAGCAACAATTAGATTAAATGTATTTCTCCTTTTTCCTTATCTGACGTTGTTGCAATTAATTTAGTGATGAAAAATTTGAACGAAGGTAATAACCCTAATATCTAAAAAAGGATCAATTTATAAGTATTAATCTTTAATTTGACGCGTCCGTCAAGTAATCAATGAATGAACGAGATTTATCCATTATTAAATATAGAAAAATTTACATAATGTAACTAACTTATAATATGTCATCATCATCACCAACTAATATTTAAAATGATTACTATTTGTAGCTAACCTTTCTATTTTATCACAAAGTGGTAAATATACAAGCCTAACTACAATTTAGATGTCATATTAGGCATTTCTAGGATATTATAACACTGGAAGCAACAACTTAAATTTGATCTCGTACATAGAATTTTCGTAAAAATCAAGCAACTGTCTATGATTGATTAAATTCGAAAGTAATCATGACTCCAGACAATTCTAGGCTAACTAACCTATAGAATTCTTTGAAATAGAGTCATGCACAATTCAAATCTATTCGAGTATTCGAATCAACTTGAAGACATTTGAATAATTCGATTTGAATTATACATTTGAATCGGTCTATGAATCTAATTAGAATATCTTGACTTTAGAAATAGAATTAGATTTTGGGTGTTTATAATTTGAATCGATTCAAAAATCAAAATTTATACATATATTGTATACATGTATAAATAATAATAATAATAATAATAATAATAATAATAATAATAATAATAATAGTTAGTATTTATTAAGAGAAAATTTCATTTATATACAAAAAGTAAATTATTTACAACAAAAATAACTAATTTTGTTTATTACTTAAAATGACCACCATTACTTAAAATGACCATTGGACCCTTTTTTTTTTCTTTTGGGTGGTAATCAAAAGCTTTTTTGTTGTTGTTTTATTTTGCTGCAGTTTTTTGTTACTTTTTTGCGTTATTTAATTTTTTTTCCATGTATCAATATTTTATAAAAAATATATTATTTAATGTATGTATAAATTTTGTGTGTGTGTATATATATTGTATGAATAGTGAATTCACATGTATTGTTATTGTAAGTGTTATGTAAAGTATTGATATTGTATAAATAGTGAATAAATGTGTATCGATATTGTATAAATTATATATAAATGTGTATCTCTCTATATGTGTGTGTGTGTCAGCGTGTAATATATTGATATCGATGTTTATTTGATTATATAATGCATTCTAGCATAATAAAAATATATTATATAATATGTGTGTAATATATTAATATCAATATTTATTTGATATTATGTATTCCAACCTCCCTCACTTGGTGGGAATATATTGGGTATGTTGTTATTATTGCCGCATTTCAATCTAATAAATTAAAATAAAAAATATAAATTAATTAAATAATATAAATACTCTCTTTTTATATCAAAGTTTTTTGATCTGTTGTTCAATTGCACTTATCTCTTGCCTTTTGTTTGGTTGTAGACAGAGATTTTTTATTTTTTATTTTTTTAAATGGCGCAACACAGTTCACTATGAAAAAGGAGTGCAACTGGCAACCCAAAAAGCAAAATATAAAAAAAGAGTGCAATTGGCCAGCGACTATTTTTTAGGTAAATAGTTTGCTCGAACGGCTACTTTTGAAAATAACATAAACCGAAAGGCCATTTTAAGTAAATAAATGATAAGTGGCTTAGTTTATGTGTAATAAATTTAATTCTATGGTGATTTTGTTTATTTATCCTATTTATTACTACTTACATATCTAAAATCTAATGCAGACTCACAATAATTTAGACCCATATTTAGAGTATTTTAATTATAGAACTTAAAAGCTATGCTTTTTTTATCATTTATATTTTACCAATTACAACTTCGAGAGTACACATAATTGCAACATCACATTCCTACAATCAGCAGGTTGATGGTTAGAAAGGATTAATTTTCTTTCGTTGTTGTTATCGTTATATTATGAAACAGTTGTACTTTTGAGTTTTGAACCATTATGGCTGGAATTCGATTTCACTTTAGGTTACTTAAAGCATAATTTTTTTTTATTATGTGTGCTCAAACATTGAAATGAAAATAGTTGCTTATTGAAATTTAATAGTCAAATAAATCGATCTGGTCCTTCCATCATCAAGGTTGGTGGTTAGAAAGGAGATGGTTGCTACCTAGTGCTAGGCTTTTTTTTTTTTTTTCCTTTTGTTGTTGTTATTGTTATATTATTAAACAACAATACTTTTGAGTTTTGACAATTATGGTTGAATTTTAATTCCTCTTTAGGTTTATTTAAAACATAATTTTAAAATTTTGTTAATTTTTTTTTGTTAAGTTTGCTCAAAAATTCAAATAAAAATAGTTGCTTATTGTTGAAATTTTAAATTCGAATAAATCGATCTGTAAAATCGAATCGAAATAATAAAAATGAATTGAATTGAATCTAAAATGAATCAACCTTTTTATATGGATTTTAACAAATTGAACTTTGATGTTTCAATTTGATAATGGCTGAATTCACTCTGAACCGATTCCTACATAAACCGATGGAGGGAAGATGTATTAAATAATTTTTGAGATCCAAATACGTCATCTTCAATTCATACAAGTGAACTATGCAAGAAGACAATTGGTGTCTGTATGGGTTATCATTTCGATGATAAATAACGACATCCTCGATGCTTTTCTTAAAAAAGAACGTACATTAAGCTATCAATTTATATCTCCGTTTCTTGCATAAGATGTTTCGCCTCACAACATCTCGCAAAGACAAAACACATTAGAATGACATCGATCGGTTACATTAGCAAGATGGCTTCTAAGTGTATCTGGAGGTACACTTTGACATTCAAGACTTTATCCCTCACTAGGCATCACATAACAATGATCAGTTATCGCGTGTCAGCTAGATCCTGCTGATTATTTGGACAAATTATAAACAGCAAGAACTCTTATAATTTGGATATTTTGTTTGGACTACTGAATTTATGTTCTTAATTTCTTGACGTGGATATTGACAAGAATGAATTGAAACTTTAGAATGGGCTCATGAACGCATAAGGAGTTAAGGCTATATTTATTTTTATTAAGATGAATCTGAATACATATCTGAATGATTAAGATGTTGTCTTCAGATCTAAAATCTGAATGGTTAAGACCATTTGTTTTTCAATATTTGAATGTGCAAAATTTATTTATTTGCATATATAATAAAAAATATAATTCCAACAAAAAATAATTATATATTAGAAAAATATTTGATTTAACACGATAACTTATTTTTTGATTGAAAAAATTCATATTTGTTAGTGATAGTGGAGATAGTTTGTAATGGTGGTGGTAGTGGTAATGATTTATGTTCGAGATTAGTAATATTGGTGGTAATAGTTGTGACGATAGAGATGTCTGGTATTGTAGTGATTGTTAAGATGGTGCATAGTGATGGTGGTAGTGGTGTGACATTGGCTGATGTTAGTTGTTGGGGGTGTTGATTATGATAGCTTAAAAATGAATGTATGATGGTTGACTATGTAATAGTGGTAGTTGGAGATGTTGTTTGTTGTGATGGTGGAGATGATTATTAGTAAAGATGTGTTGTAGCAATGATGGTGGTTGAAGCAGTGGTAGAGATGGCAGCACTGATGACAATGATGATGGTGGTCGAAGAATGTGTGGATGTTGATGATGTGTTAGTGGTAGTTAGTGGTGGTACTATTTGTGATAAATGAGTTGGTTAGTAGTTGAGATTGGCCGATAGTAGTTGATGATAGTGGTGGTGTTGGTGGCGTTGGCGTTGACGATGGCGATAGTTGTGGATATAATTAAATCAATGGAGGTGTAGCTATGGTAGTGGCTGAAAATAGTGGTTAGTAGCAATTATGATTGTGAATGGTGGTTGTGATGTGGTTGGTGGTGTGGTGGTTGGTTGACAATGGTGGTGGTGGCAGAGGTGGTTAGTGATGGTGACTGATGATTATGAATAAAGTGGTGACGAATATTATCCAACACAAAAATACTTCTTAATGATTAAGACTTGGTTCCAAATCTGAATGATTAAGATCTATTCAGACCTATTAAGAGCCAAAATCTTAATAAAAAATAAATGCACTTAATGGTCTGAAGTCTGACCTCCATTAAATGCAAGCAAATGAGCCTAAGAGAAATGCAAAAATACCAAACCTGAATTTGAACTTGTCCTTATCTTATGTTAAGGAAATTTAAAATTTATATTTTTGAATAAAAAATTATTTTTACCCTATTTACATAATATAACTTTATGAAATCCCCTTCATCATTGCAAAATAGCAATTCATTTCGAATTCCTTTTTCGTGTTAAAAATATCTTTCACTTCACATGCTTCTAGCTGTAACGATCAAAAAGTAAGTCACAATTCTCAACTTAAAATATGACAATGTTAACCTCATCAAGTCTTAAGCAAAAATCAGTTAAATTTCAGCAATTAAATTTATTATGATTCAAAATTGTATATATAACTACTACTATTATTTTTTTACACAGTGATTTATAAGACGACAAAGAATATTTCGTGAAATCACTTAGCAATAACTGGAAGAATGTAACACCACATTTGACATGAAAAGTAAAGAAAAAATCTACAATAACCCTTAGCAACATGAAACAGACTAGTCAAAACATCTATCCAGATTAACATGCATTCCCAAACTGATACAGTCTTATGTCTATCTTGTGACAAAGGCAGAACACGAGATCATGATTCGATAAAAGACTCGTGATGTGATGCCCCATAATTTTGACGTTCTTTATTGTGCATTAAGAGCTAAGAAAATGAGTTATTTGAGGTATTGAACCTTTATGAATATTGTTGAAATGAAGCAGGGGATATTAGGAAGTAAAGAATGTGATAAAAGTATATGTTTGAAGTCCAAAATAGTGTGCTAACGTGTTATCCCCAAGGGGTCAAAAAAAAATCAAATTTTGGCTCAAAACAGTAGAGGTACGCGATACCTTCGTGTCACGGAGCTGGACCTCCGCAATTTTAAAGGGTCACTGAGGCCAGCCTCTATATTTTTGAGGTGGCACGGAGGTGCTGGTTTTGTTGTCTTCTTTTATTTCCTTACGCATTTTTTAGGGACTTTTGGTCCTTTTCTTGATTAAAAATTGTTTCCCATCTATACTCAGCGATCCCAAATCCCTAAATAAAATATTTATTATTTAAAAACACATTATACTCTTTCCATTACTCTTAGAAGCAAAAACAAGGATTCAAGATTCAAGGCTCAAATCTCAAAAAGTTCTTGAAAATTCATTTCGCCAAAAGGTATGTAGAATGACCCTACTTCTATTGTGTTTGAAAATATGTTTTTCCTAAACTCTTATTTATGTTTAAAGTATGAGTTTTAATCTAATTTCAAGAGCATATTCTTAAATCACCATTTATGCCAAAAATCATGAATTAAGCTAAAGTTTGGGATTATTTTATGATTGACGAAAAGATTGAGTTTTTGAATGTCTTCTTCATCAAATTGTTTCATTGCTTATATATAAAAATATGTGTATGCTTAAGAGAGATGAACATATTGTTGTAATGAGCTGTACAGTGTGAGCTAAATCAAAAAACAAAATGAGTGATCAGTGGGATTGAAGCCTAAATTGATATTATTCTGTTTTCATTAATCTTGATTATCTTTCCATTTAGGTGCTTGTATTGATTATTGTATATTATCCTTCCATTTAGGTTTTCTTTTCTTTCTGTAAAAGTTCTAGCCTTGTAATCATTCAAACACTGAAATCAATAGAAAATAAACTTCTCACTGTGTTCGATTTTTATCATGGTATCAGAGAATGGTTCGAATCTGTGAGTAGAGGAAGATTTTTTTTTAAAAAAAAGAAGGAAACTGAAACAAGATAAAAGTTAGATCATGGGGGAGACTACTCCAATAACTGGGAGGTCGAGTGTTGGATCTAAGAGTTCCCTGCTCTCTGAACTAACATCAAAATTATCACAGTTGATGGGCAGTATATCAACTTCAGCAAGCCATGAAGTGCTTGTTGTTCCGCAAGGTATCAAGCTATATGATACTAACTATGCGATTTGATCCCAGATTATAGAGATGTACATCTCTTAAAAAGACAAACTGGAATATATTAATGGAGATCTTGAACCACCAAAAGAAACAGATTTCACTTTCAGGAAATGAAGAGCAAAAAATGCACTAGTGAAGAGTTGGTTAATCAACTCGATAGATCCCAAGTTAATTAAAAATTACATCCGATTTTCGACTGCAAAAGTGGTTTGGGAAGCCATTGCTACGGCATATTTTGATGGAGGCGACAATTTTCAAGTTTATGATTTGAAGAGAAAAGTGATGAATTTGAAACAATGAAGGGGATCCATTGAGACGTATTTCAACCATCTTCAAGGCTTGTGCAGAGAAATCAATTTTCGTCGACCAAATTCAATGAAATGTCAATATGACATTGAAAAGTATATTTCTATATTACAAGAAGACAGAGTATATACTTTTCTAGATGGACTGGATGACAGACTTGATAAAATTAGAGGCGATGTGTTGCAACTCAAGCCATTTCCTACTGTAGAGGAAGCATATGCACTTGTTCGATGAGAAGATCTGAGGCAATTTGTAATGTTGACTATGGAGGAGGACATGAGTGCAGCTATCATTTCAAAGACAGGACAAGGAACTCAGCAACAAGTCTTTCTTCAACCAATGATCCATGGCAAGTATAACACCTTACAAAAGCAACAAGAAGGAAGAGGTGGTTGCACACATTGTGGAAACCTGAAACATATGATTGAAACATAATTCCAATTGAATGGGACTCCATACTGGTGGTATGAACTGAAAAAAGAAAAGAAAACAGAAGGCTGGCAGAGCATCATTGACAAACACTAGGGGGAACTCAAAAAGAGTTGAATCATTAACGCTAAGACCACAACTTGAGAATACTTCACCGGTATGTGTCAACAACTTCGTAGCTTATAATAATTTAGATAATCATGGTTGGATTATTGATTCAGGGGAAACGGACCTTATGACCTTTGATTCTCGTAATTTAGTAGACTCAACTCAACCTAGACGCACATACATTGTTAATGCAAATGGAGTGACATATCCTGTTGAAGGGCTGGAAGAGTGACACTAGCGCCAAATCTCTCTTTCTACAATACTTTACTTGTCTCCTCTCTTTTTAATAAATTATTATTTATGGGTCAAATGACGGAGGATTTGAACTGTTGTGCACTAATATATCTAAAGTTTTGTCTATTTCAAGATATTCCCACGAAAGAGATTATTGGTCGTTGTACTAAGCGAGGAGGCCTATATTACACGGATGATTACAATTGTGGCTTGACAAATGCAGCTCAGGAAATGAGTAATAGGGAGAAACAAATATGGTTGTGGCATCGCAGGTTGGGACACCCATCTTTTTCTTATTTAAGGCGCTTATTGCCAAGCTTGTTCTTAAATTTAGATGAAATCAAGTTCAAATGTGAAAATTGTATTCTTGCTAAGAGTCATCATGTTTCATATCCAATAAGTTTGAATAAATGTGAAACACCATTTATGTTAATTCACTCTGATGTTTGGGGTTCAGTTTCCATCTTAGTTTCTTTGGACATTAGATGGTTTGTGACATTTGTAGATGATTGTACACGTATTACTTGGCTTTATTTGATGAAAGGTAAAGATGAGGTGTTCAAAATTTTTCGTTTATTTCATAACATGATAAGAACTCAATTCTCTGCTATTGTAAAAGTCTTACGATCAGATAATGGTGGAGAATATGCAAATAACTAGTTTTTTGATTACTTTTGAGCGAATGAAATACTTCATGAAACGTCTTGCACTTAAACACAATAAAATGGTGTCGCAGAATGAAAAAATAGGCATATTTTAGAAATTGCTAGATCTCTGTTGATGGCATCTAAAGTACCTCGATGTTATTGGATGAATGCAACTTGTGCTAGGGTTTACTTGCTGAATAGGATGTCATTACGAGTATTGAACTTTCAAACTCAATTACAGATACTTGCTGATCATTCTTCATTACCGTCGGTACTAATGCTTGAGCCAAAAATATTTGATTGTGTAGCCTATATCCATCTCTATAAAAATCAGTGATCTAAACTAGATCCGTGTGCTGTTCATTGAGTTTTTCTTAGATATGGCGATCATAAGAAAGGCTACCGCTATTATGATCCCAGAAGTAAAAAGTATTATGTCACAGTGGATGTTACTTTCTTAGAATCAGAACTATTTTTTTTTTAGAGCTATATGAACTCTTCTCTTCAGGGAGAGAAACTTATTGAAGAGCAGAGTACACATAATTGGGATAATTGGCTATTTATTAATGAAAATCCAGGTTTGAATGGCAAACCCCAATTAATAGAAGAGACTCCAAATCATGGTGAAGCAATCTAACTTTGAATGACATAGTTGGCTTTATGAAAGAATTTGAAAAGCATGGTGTAAGTATACTAGAGGATGTGCAGTAGGGACCAGAATATACACATGAGCAGTTGATAAACAAAGCTTAGTACCACACGAAAACCAATCTCCTGAGTTCTTTCCTGAGGTACAATCTCTGAATTCTACTCTTAATAATGAACTAAATAGTCCTTTCACATATAAACTCCCTTTCAGGCACAATCGAGGGCATCCACCAAATTGATACTCTCCATATCTTTAAGAAAAGAAAGCAAAATACCCAATAGCTGACTATGTTAGCACAAATAATTTGCCAAAATCGCTTAAAGCATTCACCTACAAGCTATCCTCTGCAAATATTTCAAGCACTGTACAGGAGGCCCTGAGTGACTCAAAGTGGATTCAAGCAATAAAGAAAGAAATAGAAGCATTGGAGAATATGAATACATGGAGACTAGTACCACTACCTAAAGGAAAGAAAGTGATCGGATATAGGTGGATGTTCAGTATCAAATACAGTGTTGAAGGATCGATTGAACGTAGGGGTGTGCATCGGTCAGTTCGGTTTGGTTTTATGAGTTATTGGTTTGGTTTATCGGTTTTCGGTTTTTAAATATGTAAAATCAATAACCAACCAATAATATATTTTCTTATCGATTTTGGTTTATCGATTTTTGGTCCTTAACGGTTTGATTTTTGGTTTACCCAATAAGAAAATACTCATAAAATAGAAATAATAACAACTAACATTAAAAAATAAAATCTTAATTAACTCCAAAATCCTACGCAATGCATTTTAGTTTACAAGTATATTCAAACTTGAACTAAATGTTAGTTCGAAAAAAAATTGAATGCTAATTGTTGGAAGATACTAAAGGCTTCAAGCTTTCCAATAAGATAATGTCCAAGCTTTATATTGTGCCTTTATTGCCCTGAATAGGTTAAAACTTTGTGAATCACTGAAATGTGAATAAGTAGTGCATATAATAATATATATATATATATATATATATATAGGGATAAAACAATAACTTAGTGTGTCCTTATTGGGTTATCGGTTTAACCGATAACCCAATAAGCTAAAACCTAAACCAAACCATTTACCCAATAAATTTTTTTATAAAACCAATTAAAAATCATTAACCCAATAACCCAATACCAATAAACCAATAGCATTTTTATCGGTTCGGTTTATCGGTCGGTTCAGTTTTTGTGCACCCCTAATTGAACGCTACAAAGCGAGACTTGTGGCAAAAGGATACACTCAATTTTATGATATAGATTGTACAAAGACTTTTTCTCCCATAGTAAAATTAAATACCGTGAGAGTACTGCTATCACTTGTTGCTAATTTGAATTGGCCATTACATCAATATGATGTGAAAAATGCTTTCTTACATGGTGATACTGAAGAGGAAGTATATATGAAAATCCACAAGGCTTTGTTACTTCACAGGTGGGAACTGTATGCAAGTTAAAGAAAACATTATATGGATTAAAGAGTGGTTTGGACGCTTTAGCTTGGCCATGAAGAGACGAGATTACAAGAAAATTAATGTTGATCACACCTTATTCTTGAATCACCGAAGAGGTATGGTGATAGCCTTAATTATCTATGTTGATGATATGATAATTACAGGAGATGGCAAAGAAGAGATTACAAAGTTGAAAAGTTATTTAGCTGCAGAGTTTGAAATGAAAAACCTTGGAGGGCTTAAGTATTTTCTTGGGATAGAGGTGGCTCGATCGAGCAACGAAATTTTTCTTTTCCAAAAAAAATATGTTCTTGACTTATTGGCAGAAACAGGAATGCTCAATTGTAGACCTGTTGACACTCTATGGTCCCAAATCATGGACTAAAGGAGCATCCAAATCAGACACCAACAAACAAAACATAAATCTTCCAAGAGATGACTTATGTTCAAGAAACACAGTCATTTGAATATTAGTGGCTATACAATACGGATTGGACTGGGAATGCAACAGATATAAGATCAACATCGGGTTATTTGACATTTGTTGGAGGGAACTTAGTTACTTGGAGAAGCAAGAAATAAAAAGTGATGGCTTTATCTAGCGAAGTATGACAAAAGGGATTTGTGAACTTCTTTGGTTGAAGAGATTATTAACAGAAATAGGTCTTGACTCAAGTTCAACGATAAAAATGTTCTGTGATAATAAGTCAGCTATACAAGTTGCTTAGAATCTTGTTCAACATGACAGGACAAAGCATATTGAAGTAGATCGGCATTTCACTAAAGAGAAACTTGAAGAGAAAATAATATGTAGAAGACCGGTTAGCAGACATGATAACAAAAGTTGTTCCAAGTATACCATTTAATAACTCATTGGACAAGTTGGGTATCAAAGACATCTACCTACCAACTTGAGGAGGAGTGTTGCAATGAGCTGTACAGTGTGAGTTAAATCAAGAAACAAAATGAGTGGTTAGTGGGATTGGAGCCTAAATTGATATTATTCTGTTTTCAATAATCTTGATTATCTTTCCAATTAGGTGCTTGTATTGATTACTATATATTATCCTTCCATTTAGCTTTTCTTTTTTTTCTGTATAAAGTTGCAACCTTGTAATCATTCAAACACTGAAATCAATAGAAAATAAACTTTTCACTGTGTTTCCTTTTTAACACATATTTTAAAGCTTTAGAGAAATCTTGAATAAAAAGACAATTTTGCATAAATCTTTATGCATGTTTTGAAAGCAAAGACTTATTTGATCATGAAATTATCTTTTGTGATCAATATTATTTTTGAAAGGGCTAAATAGAATAAAATAAATGGCTTACGTGACTTGCAGGTCTTGGTATAACGATACCAAATAAGAGAATGTTCGTAAGAGAAAGAAATGATTATCGAGAATGACTAACATTTTAAAGAAGTTAAAATATGGGCTTATAGAGAGTTAGATGGTTAGCCGAGAAGGCATGAGTTGAAAAGCTCATTGCTCAAAATCGTGTTTTATAGACGCAGCGTTGATTATGTCCTGAAATATGGATGATCATTGTATACTTACTTCATGCTTTGGTATACTAGAGAAGAGAGACTCCAATCCTTGTGGTAAACTTGAATTAGGGACATTTTTTGTTAGAATTTTGGAAAAAACTTTGGAGTGTCTTCTAGTATCTATTAGGTCGTTAAGTTAACCACATAAAATATATCATTTTCTTTAATTATATACATCAATTTTAATTGGAACAGGTTTAGGTTTTACCATTTATCGAGGCAAATGAGTATAATTAAAGAAGATTGACATATTTTAAGTGGTTAACTGATCTGTATAATCGATATTTAAGCATACTTGAAAAGGTCTTTTCCAAATTTGAATTGAAAGTGTCTAGCTAGTAGAAGCAGTTTATCACGTATTCAAATATTTAATTAGAAAAAAGGGCAGCCCGATGAAAGCTTCCAACCACAAAGATCTATTGTACGCAATCTACCTTGCACGTCTGTTAGAGATTGTTTTTCAACCTTGAACTCATGACCTTTTGATCACATGAAGGTAATTTTACCAATTACTTCAATATTTTTCTTTTAAATATTTAATTAAAATAAATCATAATTCAAATATCTAAATAAAATTTATTAGCAATTTCATGCGGTCAATAATGTACTAATCCCCCATAAAAAAAACAAAAACTCTCACATATCAAGAAAAGTACTGCATGGACGGTTAATGATAATAAACTTTTGTAAAGTTTAGCATATCACATGTAGTGGATTTATAAGATAAGGTAATTAATTAATTAATACCCCAGCCCCTTTGTTTTCTCGAATGTTTCAATAGTCAAAGATTAAACAACTCTAAAGTTGATGTCCTTCAATAATTCATAGGTGGTAAGCATAAAATTCATGATTAGCATTTAGCTAGATTAGAATATAACACGCACAAAATTTTGCTTTGGAGCTACCTACCATATAAGTCAACTACTGTCATTCCAACATGAGAATTATGATGTACAAAATATTTAGGAGAAGATAAAAAGAGGGAAAGATATTCGATTGGAGGAAGTTGCTCGAATGATAAGTAAAAAAGGAAAAAAAAAAAGAAAAGGGCATTTTTATTTGATTGACCATCCTTTATTTCCTTTTAGTGGTCTAATAGTATCACGGTTTAAATATTATTTGTTTTGACTATATCCATTATATTTTTTATGTATTTAATTTGTCCTTTTAGTTAAATCATCGAATATAAAAGTGTGTGTATGTGCTCTGTGAACTTATATTTTGTTTTATACTTTTTCTTCAAAGGTTAATTTTTAAAAGTTTGTCCCACTTTAACTGTGACCCGTCTAATTATTCACCCTCTGACAGGGGTATTACATGTCCTATAACTAAGGGTGTATATAAACCGATTTGATTCGAGTTTTTTTATTTACCAAACCAAATCGACAGATTTTTATATCTTATAAACCAAATCAAAACAATAAGAGTTGATTTTTTTCTAATGTCAATTTTGTTCCAGATTTTATTCATTTTTCAATCTTTTTTTCTATAAAATATGTAACTAATGCTACTAAATATTATTTTTTGTTCTAGTAAAATACAATAATTATATCGAAGAAAATAGAAAAATATAAAAGAAGTCATGACATTATGTTAAAATATAGTGTCATCAGCAGTAAAGATAATGAAAATCCATAAACCAAGTATTATTAATAAGAGATGATGAAAATGAATAAGATTTAATTTGAGTTTTATTTGAGTTGTTAAATATTTACAGCATGTAATGCTAAGATCTTAAATTGTAAATTCAAACTTGAAGTAAAGTTGAGAAATATGAATCATGGAAAATCTTAAGAAATTCTTGCAAATAACAAACTACAATATAATCTCTATTTTAAAGTATAATATATCTATAAAATTATATAAATATAATGTCAATTGAT
Source organism: Capsicum annuum (assembly GCF_002878395.1). Lineage (NCBI taxonomy): Eukaryota > Viridiplantae > Streptophyta > Magnoliopsida > Solanales > Solanaceae > Capsicum > Capsicum annuum. The sequence goes on from NC_061114.1 coordinate 207,272,863, forward strand.
TTGTTTTTAGTTTGGTATTCTTTCCAGTTAAAACCAGTCCAAATCAATTATAAATGGTTGGGTGTGTTTTCTAATACTAAATCAAACCACTATACGATCTTTTCCCCCGATTTAATTTGATTTTGTTATAAAACAAGAAAGAATAAAAAAGAAGAGTAAAGAGAATAGAAAGAGTAATTTTTATTTCTCTTGAAGGATATCATCAGATTGTTAATAATACAATCAACAAAACCCTTCTATTTATAGGGAAAAATATTCTGACTAAAAAACAGATACTTCAAATCCTGATAGATATCAACTAGATCTTGATAGATCTTATTAGATCTTGATAGACATTCACTATAATGTAAATACATTTATAATTCCCCCTTGAATGTCTAGATAGATAATGTGCCTCGTTAAAACCTTACCAAAAAAAATCCAGTGGAAAAAAATCTAGTGAAGAAAAAAGAGTACACATCTCTAACAATACGCAAATATGTTACCTCATTAAAAAACTTACAAGAAAAATTCAATGGGACAAAAACTCATAAGAAAAAAAGAGTACAACGCGTATCAACTCCCCCTAATGAGAACATCCTTGAACCTTTGCATCCCAATCTTGTGCAACATCTTCTTGAAAGTTGCAATTGGAGAAGATTTGGTGAATAAATCAGCCACATTGCCACTTGAACGAATCTGTTGCATGTTAATATCACCATTCTTTTGTAGCTCATGTATGTAGAAAAGCTTTGGCAAAATGTGTTTCGTTCTATCTCCTTTTATGAATTCTCTCTTAAGATGTGCTATGAATGTTGCATTATCTCTGTATAAAATTGTGGGTAGATTGTCATATTTCACACCACATTTTTCTCGAATGAGATGTATCATAGACCTCAATCATACACATTCTCGACTTGCTTCATGAATAGCTATTATCTCGCATGATTCGATAAAGTGGCTACGATAGACTGCTTTGTATATCTCCAAGATATTGCAGTACCACCACATATGAACACATAACCTATTTGAGACCGAGCTTTATGTAGGTCAGATAAGTACCCAACATCAACATGATCAATAAGATCGGGACTGCAAACTTGCTAACAAATTAACTAAAAAAGGCTATATCGGGCCTTGAAGTATTTGCAAGATACATTAGTGCATCAATTACACTAAGATATGGTACTTCATAACCAAGGAGTTCCTCATTCTTTTCTTGAGATCAAAATGGATCCTTATTCAATTTTTCATGTTTCTCATTTAAGCAAATATTTTATTGCTTTTGAAAACTCTCCAAGAGTTTCAATGATACTCAAATCATCAAATTATCTCTTATGAGGATAATAAAAAGTTTTTCAGAAACTTTATATGCTTCAGGCATTTTGAATTCTTTAGAGATTTTCATATGGATTTTTGTCAAGTAACAATATCCAACATGTCAAGTATGACATCTTCAAGTATCTGAACTGCAAATCAAATAAGTTGTATGCTTACCAAAATGCATTCTTTCAGGTCACTTGATAAATGTTTCTACGTCAGCATGCTTAAATATACGTAGAATTCGAATCCTCGTAATCTTTCACAATATTGCGCCAATATTGTATCAAAGGTATCGTCGACGGTTTTTCATTTTGTTTCAGTTCGCAATGTGACATAACATTTTGAGATCTCATCACTTCATTATTTTCACAGGTACCTAAACCTTCCATAAGGTTTCATGAAGTGTTATGTCATAAGTTCTTCAAGAGCACATTGCCTTCTTATCATGATTATTTGCTCCTTATCTTTTTCAAGGATTATTTTATTTGGAACAGATTGGTCTATCATGCTTCACGCATGCATAAACTTTATCCTTTAGGGAAACAAAATAGGAGTACTTACAGCTTAATATGAGATGCTTTCGGCATTTGACTTGAATTATCTTTTGAATGAGGATCTGATGATAATTCCTAACATATTTCATAGTTGTTTATAATCTCCCCCTTATGTTAGGAAAACTAACATACATCCTCCATCTTCTTTGAGGAATCCATCTTTGTGCATCATGGTATATTCATTAATCGTATACTGCACATCAAAACTATTAGATGGAATAGTTGATTCCTTGCCTTGAACCAATTGAGAGGGAAGAAATAATCATAATATATTGGTCTAATGCATACAAGTGCTATTGTATGCAATATGTCATATTTTTTCATATCAATACATGAAACTTTGTTCTCATTATAATGGTTCAGCTATTTATGGAAGACATTCAATGTTAAACCATCATCATCAAGATGAATTATCTTGATTACACAATCTGAAAATTATGCGCAATTTATATTGAGCAAGTAACTTTATGAATGTCAAATGTAGGTTGACAATGAATGTACATGTGATCATCTTATTGATTCACCATTTCAACATATCACATGATAGATGAACGGACCCTTATTCACCTTTTATACTTTTCAGATTTTAAGGGATCCAATCCCAAAATTAGTTGGTCCAACCAACTTATCACAAGAACAAGCAATATTAAAAGTAATGAAGAGTTTTATAATTTCTTCAATATATGTTTAATACTTAGTATGCACATCTTTGGAATGTCGCAATCGTTCATGTCAATTTATGAACATTTATTCTAGCAAACTTCAAGTTTACCATGACATGTACCTTTTACTTTAGTAAATTTTTAATTTACTATTACATGAATAAATTTCAGATTTACTACTTTAGAAATAGATTTCAAAATAATTGTTCTTAGTTATTCTGTCTTTTTCGGAGATGAGTTGTGATACCATCACAATCAAGTGCACGTTTGTATTGAAACAATCGAAATCCTCATTCCCGGGAATGTAATATAATCGTGCCCTAAGTCTATCAAATTTTGATAGATTATAACCTCTTTCATGATATTGCTACTTCAGGAGCAAATCGAGGTATAAATATGATAGAGAGAATTTCTCTATATTGCTACCACATTCACTTCAAGAATGGAGAAAATTGTCATTTTTTAGACTCATTATATATTGTCATCACATTCACTTCTTGGAATGGAGCATATTCAATGGACAAGTTTCATGACTTTTCATCAAAAACACATTATTTTGCCTTAACCATCATAATATCATCAATATGGTGCATTGAGATTCAAACTCAACGTCTTACCCATATAAAGGCGTCTTAGACATAAATGAATGGTGAACCCAACATCTTATCATCATGATGCATCGAGACTATACCCTGATGTCTTACCCTTTTCATGCAACGAGATTTGAATCCATAGTCTTACCCTTAACCAATGTTACAATAGGTTCAGATTTTGTAGAATTAGATCTACCATATTACACTATTATGATATTTAGTGTTATTTGAAGAGTCTGCTAACTGCTTAGACATCAAGTAATAGAATATAAAAAAAAATGGATTAGCTATCCTAGAAAAGTCACAACATATATAATACGAATTAAATCCCTCAACATAAAATATAAGATTGTATCGTCGATCACGTATTATGAGGTAATAGGTATATACTAGAAGCTTTGAGAAGGCTTATATTTCAATCAATTAAGTAGAATCATAAATTTAAACTTTCTCAAAATAAATCATGGGCAGAGTAGCCCAATCAGTTCATACGAGTAAGCTTCTTGTTTTCCCTTCTTTTTTTCTTTTCAACTCATGACTTTTATAAGATTAACCAAGTTATTGTCAGGCCACATGAAATAAATCTAAAATACAAGCATGACTTGGTAAGTTTTTACAAACTCATTAGTCATCTCTCACGTTATTATTAAGAAACAACACTACTGGGATGACTAAGAAGAAAACAAACCTAATAGTTATCAAATATTTATTAACACGAATCAAACTATATTACCTCTAAAAGCATTAGCTTTGTCAATCTCATAAGACATACTATTTAGTAGTCTAGATCTAATATGCTAGAGACTCGTGTTGATAACGTGTTATAAAACAAGAAAGAATAAAGAAGAAGAGTTGAGAGAATAGAGATAGTAATTCTTATTTCTCTTGAGAGATATCATCAGATTGTTAAGAATACAATGAACAAAACCCCTCTATTTATAGGGAAAAATAATCCTAGTTTCTGACTAAAAGACAGATACTTCAAATCCTGATAGATTTCAACTAAATCTTGATAGATCTTATTAGATCTTAATATACATTCACTATAATGTAAATACATTTATAACAGATTTATTAATTTGATGCTACTTATCGGGTTACTTATTAAAATCCCTACGCTACAACACAGAGTTAATGAAATGTACCTCAAATAGTTCAATGAACGCCTTTAATTAAAATAAATAAATAAATAAATAAATAGATAATAATTCAATGAATTTAATTAGTTGTAAGTTAGTGCAACGAAAATAAGATAATTTTTAGTGAAAAGGATGAATAAAATCTTCATTCTTTTTCAAAAGTAAGCTAGTGCTACATAAGGACTAAAGAGTTGAGGACTATCTAACACATGATTAATAATTGATTTGAATTTATACAGTGTAAAAAATAATTGATATTAACAAATACCATGTAGGGGCACATAATTTGCATAGGTGAACCCAAGTTTGTTTCTTCAACAAGCTTTTTGACCTTTCAAACATAATATAATTTTAATAAAGAGAAGTAAACAATAAGATAACATCACTTATAAGGTTTTGTTGATTCACGAAATAGTTATTATTTTACTTTACTTTCCTCTATATAGAAGAGCGAATAGAGCAGCTTAGGGTCCTTTTTAAAAAATAATAACTAAGCTTCTCAAGGTTTCATTTATTACTATTTGAGGAGTTTTTAAAATGACAATTAAGTTTCTTAAAGTTTCACTTATTATTATTTAAGAAATTTCAAAAATAACAACGAAACTTCTCAAAATTCTACTTATTGTTATTTGAAGACTTTTCTAGAATTAATTATATTTGTTAAAAATTTACATAGAAAAATACTATACATTATAATAATCAATTTAAAAATATTAAAAGAAATGATTAAAAAAATCGATTGCTTCTTAAAATTCTTGCATTGTTGCATAAATTGGGATAATTATTTGAAAATAATGTAAAAAGTACTACAAATAATAATAATAATTAACAACTTAAAATATTTTAAAGACATAAAAAAAAAATGAGAATGAGAGGAGCTTAGGCTCAAATTTTAAAAATTATAAATAAGCTCCTCAAAGTGCCACTTATTTCTATTTGGGAAGCGTAGGGTCAGTTTGCCAAATGACTATTTCGCCTTTTTACTTCTGTAGAATTACTTATGTTTATTTGAGATTTACGTAAAAAAAAAATACTATGAATCACAATAATCAATTCTAAGTTATTTACAAAACATAATTAAAAAAGAAATCAATTGATTCTCAAAATTTAGTCAGTATCGCATAAATTGGGATAGCTTTTATTTGAAAGTGATATAAGAAGTGCTACAAATTTTATATTTTACTCTATAATAGAAAAGTGAATAGAGAAGAGTTTAGGGTCGACATGTATGTTGTCTTGCCTGTTTCAGCTGCTTTTTCTATATTACCCCTAATTAATTATTATAATTGATTTACGCATTAGAAAATTAATAATATTTAATAAAAAAGTAAAATAGGAATTTATGATATATCTCTTTCAGCTGCTTTAACCGTAATTTTATTATATCACCCCTAATTAATTGTTATAAGTCATATAAAAATTAAAAAAATAATAATAATTTATTAAAAAAATAATAGACATAAAATGATAAATTAACTCTTGGTATTCTAAATTAACTTTACGTCTTATATGAGACCCACTTAAATTTTTTCACAAGTATTTTGTACAGTAATTTTGCGATGTCACTTCTAAATAGTTATTACAAGTCATTTAAGACATAACTGCTTCGTTGCTTCAATCATGATTTTACTATATCACTCCTAATTAATTATTGCGGTAATCTAAGCATTGTGGCACTTAAATTAAAATAGAAGAAAGAGTAATATAAATCACATTAATAAAAAATTTAAATTATTTTTAAAATATAATTGACTATCAATGCCGCAAAAGTTTGAACAAGGAGAGTAACATATATTATTTGAAAATTACATAAAAAGTATTATAAATTACAATATTTAACAGTTTAAATATCTAAAAAATATAATCTGTTATATATGTCAAAAAATACTATAGATCACAATAATTAACAACTTTGAAAATTTAAAAGATGTAAAATAGTTGATTTACTCTCAAAATTATATCAATGTCACTTAAATTGGAATAGTTAAACGTATAATTGACTATCAATGCCACAAAAGTTTGAAAAGAGTAACATGTACTATTTGATAATTAAATAAAAAATTATAAGTTACAATAGTTAACAACTTAAAATATCTAAAAATAATAATTTGTTGTATATTTCTAAAAAATAACGTTAAATCACAATAATTAACAACTTAAAATTTTAAATATATATAAAATATATGTTTGACTCTCAAAATTATATCAGTCTCACTTAAATTGGATTATTATAAATCTCAATAATTAAAAACTTAAATTATTTTTAAAAATACAATTGACTATCAATGCCACAAAAATTTTAACACGGAGAGTAACATGTATTATTTGAAAATTACATAAAAAGAATTATAAATTACGACAATCAACAACTTAAAATAGCTAGAACATATTATAAATAAGATTGATTATCTAAATTCTATTTATGTCACATAAATTGAGACAAAAAAATAACATATAATTGGGCCCGTGCTGAAACAGGACTTCGGCATCTAGTATGCTTATATTATACTACATAAATTGAAACAAAGAAGTTACAATAGAAAAAATAAGCAATGAAATGGTAACAAAGACAAAAAATGAGATGCTAGACGAAGAGGTGAGAAACATAGACTTTAATAAACAATGACTCCTTTGCTTGCCTCATATTTTGCTATTTAAGTGTTTCATTTCATCATTCGGTTCACACATCAACAATGATATATTCGTACATTAGGTTTATGGCAATAGGTGCTAGCTGCATAATATGGACAACAGTAATCGTGAGGCAAGAGGCAAATCACATGTATAGTGAAGATGTACATATGTGCACCGATTAACTTCGAAAAAATTATTGATGTGTGTATATGTTGGGACTAATATATATTTAAGTGTGCATTCTTATAAATGTATGTGCACTCTGGTTGTTAGTTGAAATTGTTGCTTTCCTAGTTGTGACATTGGATCAAATATCACTTTATATATTTTGCACGGCTTTGACCATTAAACTATCCCTCTCAATTATTTCAACAAAGCTAAAGTCCAAGTATTATTAGCTTAAGATTCATAATTGATCTCTATACTTATATTTTCTCATTATGCACGCAATTAGTGATTTGTTAAATATGACATTATTTCTCATCGTTACTAAAAACTTCGCTAGCGCTTATATTAATTAATAGTGTCCCAACTCTTCTCGATCTTCAAATTCAAGGTTCACCTCTACATATAATCACTAAAATTTATATTTATACAGAACATTTTGAATTGTGATCTTTAATCATCACTCATTATTTAGTCAAATATGCTTGACATTACCTATATACAAATATTATATTGAAAGTCGTACATATAGTGGATGGTCAAAAATTCCTTCCTATTATGATTTCCAGAATTGTCAATGATTTTTAAGGAATTTGTAATGAATGCTTTAAAAGAAATATATTTAAAGTATTTTCTCTTAGCTTTGACTAATTTGAATTTGCACTATTTTTTTTTGAAAAATAAAATACTCCCTATCAAAAGTAACTCTATATCTAGAGCCTAAATCCGAAAAGATATATTCCCTTCGTCTTAAATAAGTGCCCCTTTTAGCTCTTTTTACACTCAATTAAGAAAAATAAATAAATTGAAGGTATAATCTAATCAAATTACTCTAATTGATTAGTTTTTGAGAATTGAGCTTCTTAATATAAAAATATATACAAATATATCAAAATACTCTTTGATTTTGTGAAAAATTAAAATTAAAGAGTTCTCAAAAGAAAAAAGACATTTTTGCTAAACAAAAAAAAAAAGTAATGCAAGCAAATTAAACGGTAAAAATAATTTTTTTCGGAATAACTTTATTTCGCTAAAATGATGCTTATTTCGAGGAAATAAATAATGATATATTATCGTTATATAAAACTGTAACGCTTATAGCTTAAATATGAAAAAAAAAAAAATTAAAATGCTAGCGGACAAACCTTGATATGTTCAAACATATATATTTTAATCTTCCAATTTTGCCCTCACTTTTCTCTCTAAACAATCCAAGTACTCGATGAAATTTTGTCCTGAAGACGGTTAGGAAGAAAAGAACAAGATTCACAAAAAATTGTAACGTAAAAATAGGTGAAAAAAACAAGTGTTTTTTCTTTATCTTAGTGATGTGTGTATAAAGCCAAAAGGGAGTTTGAGTGTTTAAGTTGCTAGCTACTTCGTTGTTATCGTCAGTTGTTTAGTTGAAGAAAAAATAAATAAAAGAGAAGGATATTTTTATTTAATTTCCCTCACTTTTAGAGGTTTAATAGTATCAAGTTCCAATGTTGTTTATTTTTATCGAATATCATGTATTTAATTTGTTATTTAAATTAAATCATGGAACACAAATCATCCGTGTCATCTATAAAAAAAAAATGAAACTCTTGATTCAATCAACTTAATTTTTTTCCTTAAAAAAAGGTTATTGGAATGAAGTTGAATTTAGATGAAATTTTATATTAAAAAATTTCATTAGTATTGTTTAGTTACTTTTATTCTTCTCAAAATTTATTTTTACCACTAGTATAGAAACATATGTAAGGCATATGTCTATTTATATAGAAAACAGATCAATGGTAAAAAGATATAAGTAACATATTTTGAAAAAAAAAATTACTATTTGTAACAAAGTTAACTAAGTATTTAATAGAACTGTATTATTCTTTCCATAAAGTGAGAAGCAGAAGAAAAATAGAAAAGAGGAGGGAGCGAAATTAATTTAAGAAAATAAAGAGAAAAGAGTTATTAAAAAGATATTTTTTCTTTTCATAATTTTGTTATTAAATAGAAATTTCACATATAAAATTTTTATTCAAAAAATAATTAAATAGGTTAAGTGATTTTCTGAGTAAAATTATGATAGTTGAGTGACTTTTGAAGTAAAAATCAAAGTTAAATGACTTTCTCGATAAAAAATCTATAGTTGAGTGATTATTTAAAATATCAAGCACAAGAATTAGAGGTGAGAAGCATAAACTTTCCTTGAGCAAAATACACAATGACTACGTTGCTTGCCTCATATATTGCAATTTAAATATAATTCTTTTCATCATTCGGTTTACGCCTTAACAAGGGTATATTGTACATTAGGTTTATGACAATAAGTGCTAGCTGGATAATGTGGACAATCATAATCGTGAGGCAAGAAGCAGATCACATGTATAGCGGTGGGTATATATGAGTGCATCGATTAACTTGGAAAAAATTATTATACATATATATGTATATATTGAAATTGATATAAATTTAATTAAGTGTACACCCTTATAAAAGCAAGTGCACTTGGATTGTTGGTTAAAATTGTTGCTTTCCTATTTGTGATCTTAGATCAAATATCGTGAGTCCAAATCACCCAGAGAAAAAAAGGAATGGGAGTTGTTAGGGAGGGGGGAAAAGACGTCACTATTAACCAATTGAATATGACATTATTCCTCAATTATTATTAAAATTTTACTTATATTTATATTAAAATAATAATATTCGAATATTCCGTAATTTTTTGAATCCTAAATTCACCTATGCATGCATAAGACCACTAAAATTTACATTTGTATGTATAATTTGAAATGTGATCTTTAATCACCACTTATTTCTTTTCTTTTCTATACATTAGAAGAGGTGGTTTCAACATGTGAGCTTTTTATCTTTAAATTCAATATTAAGTGTATTAAGGTCTTTAAAATAAGTTCTAAACTCAATTTGATAATCTTTTGTGCTTTCTTTTTTGAACCTCCTTAAAAGTTTTAATAAAAGTTCATTCTTTTCTCTTTACTTACCAACAATACCATGTAAGAAATTTACAATATGTCATCACATGTGGCCTTGCATATATTTCCACATATGTTGGTCCCTCTATCTTTCATTTATTTTTCATTTTTATTTATCTTTTTTTAAGTATAAAATTATTTCAAATATATTATATTTAAGTAAATTGATTAGTAAGATGATAATTTATTGTAAAAATTAATTATTGATACAATTAAATAAATTTTATTTTTTATTTAATTTCAAATAAAATATATAATTTAATTTCTTTCTTATTTGTTACTACAATTTCACCCAATTTAAACTTTTTTCTAATATATAGAGGAGAAAATTTCGATATTCCTGCTTATGTTGTTTTCTTCAACTACTTCAATCGTGATTTTATTATATTGCCCCTAATTAATTATTATAAGTCATTCATATATTAAAAAAATAATATTTAATTTTAAAAAAATAGACATTTATTACATGTCTATTTCAGTTGTTTCAATTGTAATTTTACTTTCTATTACATCATTTTTAATGCATTATTATAGATTATTTATATATTAAAAAATTAATAGTATTTAATACAAAAAGTAAAATAAACATTTATTACATGTTTGTTTCAGTTGCTTTAATCGTAATTTTACTAAATATCATCCCTAATTAATTATTATAAGTCATCTAAGTATTTAAAGAAGCTCTCTGTTGATCTGTTGGCTTCAGCTGTTTGCTCCGTGATTTTACTATATCATTCCTAAGTAATTATTATAAATTATTTACATATTAAAAGATAAATAATATCTACTAAAACAATAGAATAGACATTTATAATATGTCTGCATCAGTTGCTTTAATCATAATTTTACTAAACATTACCTTCAATTAATTATTATAAGTCATCTAAGTATTAAATAAATAAATAAATAAATAATATTTAATTAAAAAGATAAAATAGATATAAAATGATAAGTTAACTTTTGATGCTTTAAAATAACTTGACGTCTTAAATGAGATTTCAATTACTTTTTTTTTTCACAAGTATCTTTTATAGTAACTTTATTATATCACTTCTAATTTGTTGTTGTGAGTCATTTAAGAGATGTCTATTTCGTTGCTTCAATCGTGATTTTACTATATCACCTCTAATTAATTATTATAGTCATCTAAGCATCATGTCACTTGAATTGGAGTAGAAAAAGTTTTACACAATAATTAAAAATTTAAATTATTTAGAAAATATAATTGACTACCAATGACACAAAACTCTGGACAAGGAGAGTAGCGTATATTTTTTGAAAATTACATAAAAATATGATAAATTACAATAATTAAAAATTTGAAATATCTAAAAATAATTTAATCTATTATATATTTTATAAAATACTTAAAATGCTATAAATCACAATAATTAACAACTTAAAAAAATTAAAAGATATAAATATTTGGTTGACTCTCAAAATTGTATCAGTTTCACTTAAATTGAAATAGAAGAAAAATATTATGAATCACAATAATTAAAATTTTAAATTATTTTTAAAATACAATTGACTATCAATGCCACAAAAGTTTGAATAGAGAGAGTAACATATGTTATTTAAAAATTACATAAAAAAATATTATAGATGACAATATTAACAACTTAAAATATTTAAAAACATATTAAAAGTATGATTGATTGTCTAAATTCAAGTTGTGTCATATAAATTGAGACAAAAAAACATATATTGAGCTCATGCTAGATCCCGGATGACTCTTAGGATGTATATGCAATCGAACCTTCTTTTTTAGCTTTTGCTTAAATATATCAAAATTGAAAATACAAGTTCTAATACAGTGCATCAAACGGTGCATAAGAAATAATGTTAGCATAAATAATACCAATATTACTAATACAAGCATTATTAATACATTCTATCGGCATTATTTTTGTTCGCTCTAACAAAAGACTCCACGTTTCAATTTATGGAACATATACAAAAGCAAAGTACAATAAAATATCTACATAAATATATTTTATCGTGTTCTCAAAGTCAAATAATTTAAATTAATATGAAAGATGGTAATTTATAATTTTCTTTTCTATAGAATTTTTGAAACACTTAAAATTTGAATTTAAAATATTAATTTAGTTTAACTTCAAAGAACAAGGTGACAAATAAAAGAGAAGGGAAAAAATGAAAGCAAATGATGTTTATGACGACTTAGTAAGGAAATATACTGCGGGTTATTTATTGCAATTCGCATGTGATGTAATATGTAATGACTAGATAACCCTTTATCCTTTTCAACACTTATTCTCAAGTCTTATGTATCATTTTTAATCTCAAATTTTCTATTTAATGTAGCAAATCTCAATCATATGATTAAAGATATAAACTTTTAAATGCATCAAATTTTATTATTTATATGAGTAAGTTATACATAATTATCTTGTAAGACTTGACTCCATGAAAAATACTATCAAGTTATTAATATGTTTTATGTATTCATATTTTATAATTCATAATTCGAATTAATGTCGATTTAACTTATTGTATATAGTAAAAATATCTTAATATTGAACCCGTACTGACACGGACCATGCTACTCTGATTTAGTTAAATATGACTACATGCATTAATCAGAAGCAAATGCTATATTGAAAGTCGTGCATATTGTGGATGGTCAAAAATGTGTTCCTATTATAAAATGCAGAACTTGATCTCAAGAATTGTCTAAGATTTTGTAGAATATGCCATGAATGCTTCAAATTGAAATATATTTGAAAATAAAAGACTCTCTATCAAAAATAACATTATATTTTAAGCTCGAATTTAAAAGTATGTACTTCTATTTCAAAATAAGTATTTTTAACTCTTTTTAAATTCATTAAAAAAATAATAAATACAAAATATTATTTATTATATTACTTTTATTTATTTGATATTTCTTGAGAACTGAGCACTATTAAAAAATAATAATTTTCTTAATATAAGGATATACTAGTAGTCGGAAACTATTAGTACTAATTATTGAATTTCCTAAAATGCTATCCAATCCTTTCAATATGTTTTTCTGGTTTTAACTTGACATGAATTTTAAAAATTAAATATATTTAGAATGTGGCAAAATGCATCTTAATCTTGCATCGTACTTTCAAACATGTCACGTGAAAAATTAAAATTAAACAGTTGTCAAAAGAAAAAAAAGCAACACAGATAAATTAAAACAAAAAACCAATTTTTCGAAATAACTTTATTTTGCTAAAACAACACTTATTTCGAGAAAAAAAATAATGATATATTGTCATTATAGTATAAAACCGTAACGCTTATAGCTAAAGCATGAAAAATAAAAGCATAAATGCTAGCAGACAAACATTTAACAAGTTCAAACAGAGAAGCCAAACATATATATTTTAATCTTCCAATTTTGCCCTCACTTTTCTCTCAAAACAATCCTAATTACTCAATGAAATTTTATCCTAAAAACGGTTAGGAAGAAAAGAACAAGATTTACAAAAAATTGTAACGTAAAAATAGGTGAAAAAAGCAAATGTTTTTTCTTTATCTTAGTCATGTATGTATAGTGTAAAGCCAAAAGAGAGTTTGAGTGTTTAAGTTGTTAGCTATTTCGTTGTTCATATCATTAGTTGTTTAGTTTAAGAAAAAATAAATAAAAAAGAAGGATGTTTTTATTCGATTCCCCTCCTTTTAAGTGGTTTAATAGTATCAACATCCAATGTTATTTATCTTTATTGAATATTGTGTATTTAATTTGTTATTTGAGCTAAATTATCGAACACATATCATCTGTGTAATCTATAAAAAATGAAATTCTTCATTCAATCAACTTACTTTTTTTTTTTAAAAAATAGAAGTTATTGGAATGAAGTTGAATTTAGATGAAATTTTATTTTAAAAAATGATCATTATTATTTAGTTACTTTTATCCGTCTCGAAATTTATTTTTATCACTAGTGTAAAAATATATATAAAGCATATGTCGTTTTATATAGAAAACAGACCAATGATAAAAGGATATAAGTAACATATTTTGATTATTTTTTTTTGCTATTTATAAGAAAGTTAACTTAAGTATTTAATAGAATTGTATTATTCTTCCCAAAAAGTGAGAAGGAGAAGAAAAATGAAAAAAGAAGGGATAGATATTAATTTAAGGAAATAAGGATAAAAGGGTTATTAGAATATATTTTTTCATAATTTTGTTATTAAATAGAAATTACAACTACGTAAATTTCATTTATAAAATAATTAAATAAGTTGAGTGACTTTCTTGAGTAAAAGTGTGGTAGTTGAGTGACTTTTTAAGTAAAGGTCGAGTAACTTTTTAGGATAAAAGTCTATGTAAAAATATGGTAGTTGAGTGACTTTTTAAGTAAAGATCGAGTGACTTTTTGCGATAAAAGTCCATAACTGAGTAACCATTTGAATTATTAAGCACAAGGTATTAGAGGTGAGAAACAATACACAATGATTACGTTTCTTGCCTCATATATAATACCAAGTGTCATCTCAAAAAAAATAAATATAGCTAGTTAAGTGTATTCTTTCCATCATTCGGTTCACGCCTTAACAAGGGCATATTTATACATTAAGTTTATGTTCATGACAATAAGTGCTAGCTGGATAATATGGAAAATACTAATCGCGAGGCAAGAGATGGATCACATATATAGTGGGGGTGTATTGCGCGCATCAATTAACTTCGAAAAATTATTTTATGTATATGTGTGTATATTGAAACTAATATATATTTAATTAAGCGTGCACCTTTATAAACGTAAGTGCACTTGGAATGTTGTTTGAAATTGTTGCTTTTCTAATTATAACCTTCGATTAAATATCGCGAGTCTGAAACACCAAAAAAGCAAAATAAATGAGAGTTTCAAGGAAGGAAAAAAAAGAGACCTTGGATCAAATATCACTTTGTATATTTTTTTGCACTTTTAACCGTTAAATTATCACCAATTGTTTCAACAAAGTTAAAATCTAATTATTAGCTTAAAATTTATATTTGATCTCTGTACTCGTATGTATCACCATTAACCAATATAATATGGCATTATTCCTCTATATTATTAGAATTTTTGCTAACGCCTATAACAATATTCGAATGTCCCGTAATCTTTGGAATTCTAAATTTAATCATCACTCATTTAGTTAAACATGACTGCATTAACCAAAAGCAAATACTCCACCATATTGAAAGTCGTACATATAATAGATGGTCAAAAATGTGTTCCTATTATAAAATGCAGAACTAATTGATATCAACAATTGTCTAAGATTTTGTAGAATCTACAATGAGTGCTTCGAAGAGAAATATATTTGAAGATAAAAAGGCTCTCTATCGAAAATAACATCATATTTTGATTCAAACCCAAAAATATTTTTATTTCAAGATAAGTGCTTTTAACCCTTTTCATATTCATTAAAAATAATAATAAATATAAGATATTATTTATTATATTACTTTTATTTATTAGATATTTCTTAAAAACTCATCATTATTAGGAAAAAAGTAATTCTTTTAATATAAGGATATACTAGTAGTTGGAAATAATTAGTATTAATTATTGAATTTCCTAAAATGCTACCCCATTCTTTCAATATGTTTAGATATTTTAACTTGACATAAATTTAAAAAATTAAATATATTTAAAATATGGCAAAATATATCTTAATCTTGCATTATATTCTTAAACATGTCATGCGAAAAATTAAAATTAAAAATTTATCCAAAAAAAGAAACGTAATATAAATAAATTAAAATATAAAAATTTTAAAATAATTTTATTTTGCTAAAGTCATACTTATTTCGAGGAAAAATATAATGATATATTGTCATTATATAAAAATGGTAACGCTTAGAGCTAAAACATAACTAAAAAAATGCTAGGGGACAAACCTTTGACATGTTCAAACAGAGAAGTCAAACATATATATTTTAATCTTCCAATTTTGCCCTCAGTTTTCTCTCTAAACAATCCCAAGTACTCAAATGACATTTTGTCCTGAAGACGGTTAGGAAGAAAGGAGTAAGATTCACAAAAAATCGTAACGTAAAAATAGATGAAAAAAGCAAGTGTTTTTTCTTTATCTTAGTGATGTATGTATATATAGTGAAAAGCCAAAGGGGAGTTTTGAGTGTTTGAGTTGCTAGCTACTTTGTTGTACAGCGTCATTTGTTTAGTTCAAGAAAAGGGCTAAGGGGCTTTGCTTATTCTTGGTGATGCAACAGAGTGAGTGAACTCATTATTTGTTTGTCATAGGTAAGCAAGAAAAAAAAAGATATGCTTTTTTTATTTAACAGTTTGTTGATTTATGGGGTTGTGATTAACTCAATTGGTGAGTTTGACTGAATTCTTGATGAACGCCAAGGGGTGTGGCTTTTTACATTTTTCTTGGTTTTTTGGGTTGTGATGAATGGTTGATTTTTAGCATTTTATAGTGAATTTTTTGTGTCTGTGGTTGTTTCTTGAGTGGGTTTTTGCTTGAGGGTTCAAGAAAGTGATTGGACACATTATTTGTGTTTGAAAAAATTGGTGAGTTTTGACTGAATTCTTGATAGACTCATAAGGTGTGTGTGTTTTTACTCTTTTTTTGGTTTATGGTGTTGTGATGAATGGTTGAGTTGTGGCATTTTATAGTGTGAGTTTTAGGAGTTTGTGGTTGTTTCTTGAGTGGATTTTTGCTTAGAATGCAATAAAGTCATTGAACACATTATTTGTGTTTGAAAAAATTGTTGAGTTTGGCTGAATTCTTGATAGACCTTCAAGGTGTGTTTTTTTACCCTTTTTTGGTTTATGGTGCTGTGATGAATGGCTGGGTTGTAGCATTTTATAGTGTCATTTTTATTTGTTTGTGGTTGTTTCTTTAGTGTATTTTTGGCTAAGGGTGTGAAAAAATTGGGAGTTTGATTGAATTCTTAATAGACCTTCAAGGTGTGTTTTTTAACCAACCTCCCCCCCCACCCCCCTTTTTTTTTTTGGTTTATGGGGTTTGATGAATTGTTGAGTTGTAGCATTTTTCAGTGTGATTTTTATGTGTTTGTAGGTTGTTTCTTTAGTGGATTTTTGGCTAAGGGTGTTGAAAAAGTAGGTAAGTTTGGCTGAATTCTTGATATACCTTCAAGGTGTGTTTTTACACTTTTTTTGGTTTATGGGGTTGTGATGAATGGTTGAGTTTTAGAGTTTTGTGGTGTGGTTTTTATGAGTTTGAGGTTGTTTCTTGAGTGGGTTTTTACTTGAGGGTGTTGCAAATTAGTTGATGTGTTTTTTGCTTCTTGTGGCAGGTTGTTTAGGATGGTGAAACTGGGCTGTTTCGGTGGTCAGGTAAAAATGTTGTTGTTGTTTAATTTTTGTTGTTCATGTTTTTTTTTGGATGATCTTTGTGGTGTTTTGGAAAAAAAAACACAGTTATGGAAAAAAAAAAGTGCCATGACTAAAGTTTTGCACATGTTTTTTGTTAAAAGAATAAAAAGATAGTTGAAGATTTTGTCTTAACTTGCATCCCATGGAACTTCTGATGGAAAGTTGAACTATGCCACTTAGCTACACCAAAATGACGGCTGATGCACCCTTGCTTAATTGGGACGAACTAAAAAAAATTGGATTGAATACACGATGCTTAGAAGTTGATTATTTCATGTCTTGTCTTTACTAGGTTATATATTCATGTTTTTCTTCACCAATCTTCATTATTCTTAACACCTTTGTGGAGTTACTTCTTTTAACTTTTCTTTTACTTTAATACTCAGTGCGGAGGTGGAGAGTTTTCTTCTAGCACTGGTAGAGGAAGAAGCCACATGGGTAATATTAAGTATGGTTTTAACCTAGTGAAGGGGAAGGCTGATCATCCGATGGAAGATTACCATGTCGCGAAATTTGTACAGATAGAAGAACATGAGCTTGGCTTATTTGCTATTTATGATGGTCATTTGGGGCATGAGGTTCCCTCTTATCTCCAAAAACATCTGCTTGCCAAGATTCTGAAGGAGGTAGGTTTTCTATGCATCCTGAATTTCTAATTGCTGTTTGAAGCATACAATGTAGTGTAAAAATTTGAGCAGGTGGCATCTCATCTCCGGGTTTGTTTTTACTAGGAGGAGTTTTGGGTAGATCCCCGGCAGGCAATCACAAAAGGCTACGAAAAAATTGACCAGGCTATACTTGCAAATAGCTCTAATTTGGGTCGAGGTGGGTCCACTGCTGTCACTGCCATACTGATAAATGGCCAAAGATTGTGGGTAGCCAATGTGGGAGATTCACGAGCTGTTCTGTCTCGGGGTGGTCAAGCTATTCAGATGACAATAGACCACGAGCCAAATACAGAACGAAGCAGCATTGAGGACCGAGGAGGTTTTGTCTCAAATCTGCCAGGTGCTTTCCTAATATCTGAGCAATGTAGTCAGTGATTGAGAAATGTATGTCCAAAATAATCTTTGGTGCAATTGACATTCATAATAATTAACATGTAATACTCATTGGTTATTGCTACTTCACCTGAGGTAGTGGTATGGACTGCGTACACTTTAAACCCCTCCCCTCCTCCAGACCGCTCTTTGTGAGAATATACTGGGTATGTTGTTGTTGTAGTAGTAGTACTCATTGGTTTATTGGTTTATGGCAGGAAATGCTTATTGTTTTGTCTGTCTTATATTCGTGTTTCCAGGAGTAAAGAGACTTGTACATCTAATACAATTGTTGTATTTATTTTCATCGTGCAAAAGATGTTTTTGAATGCGTCATGTACCATGGTCTGAACCTCCATTATCTTTTATGCTTGTTGAACCGCTTGCAATTGTTTTAATCTGTCCTTAGCCGGGGTTCTATCGGAAACAACCTCTCTACTTCATCTGAGGTAGTGGTATGGATTGCGTATACATTACCCTCCCTAAACCCCACTTTGTGGGAACACACTGGGTATGTTGTTGTTGTAACCACTTGCAGTTTTTATTTCTGAATGCCACATCCAATAATATAAAACCCTTTTTCCATTTTCGATTCCTTCTGTTCGGAGCGTTAGGATAATGTATGTTTTAGTCCCTGAGGGTTTAGTACAAAGGTAATGAGTAGAGCTGTTGCCCTGTTCATTGGATGTCTGCCCTTTTTTTTTTGGATTACCATGGTGTCCGGGCTAGCTTGGGCACACCTTGACTAATTCCATGGAATACTTGCTGCTTCCTATTAGAAACAGGTGCCAGGTAACTATGTCCACCAAGGCTAGAATAGATGGAAAGAAATCATCTAGTATTTTGTCTCTGCTAGGATTAGCATTAGAACTTGAGACCTCATGGTGCTCAACTCACTTTATTGACCACTAGGATACACCCTTGGATGCAAGATGTCCGCTTCTTTCTTCTCTTAGCTATCTTGATTTCCTCTGTGTGTTGACTCTTTCTCAGACAGAAGAGGTCGGCTTATTCTATAATTGTCATGAAATATGTGATTGCAATTTGCTGTCTGAAAAGGAAATATTCCTATTTGTTTTTTTAAATACTGAGAATTAATTATCCACCAAAAATAGTCCTTATCAATTGATAAATTCAGCAGCAAACAACAAAAGATGGGAAATTTCCCTTTTTTTAGGTACTTTATTCAAACTCTAGTTCCTTCTTTAGCACTGGATTTGGTCCTTCTCGTGGTGTGTGTGTGTGTGTGTACGGGGGGCGCTTATTGAAAGCTCCACATTTAAGTTAACCATGCAAACAAATATGATCGGATTAACTCTTCATTATGATTTTAAACCTTTCTCTTTAGCTTCCATCGTGCCAATTGGTTTTCGGTAACCGTATTAGTGGTCATATTACTATAGCATCCTTGAAAGTGCTGACTTTCTATTCTTTTATATTAGAGTCTAAGGGAGTCAATTTTGTTATGAACATGTTTAATGTTTTCTATCCATCCCGAAATGACCGATTCTATTTGAAGCTTGCGGGTAAAATAGTCCAATCTTGGGGTTGTTGGACATCATTCCACTTGGTAAAATAAAATATTTCCACATTTGTAAACCTATAGAAAAGTTTCAGAAACTGGAGTTTAATAAACTATCTTAAAATGTTTAAGAAACTCAGTCTAAGAAAGAGTTGTGCGACTCCCAGATGGTGATTGTGTCATGTAAAATTGGACTGGGGGAGTATTTGACCTGATTATCAAAACTCGGTCCTTTCCCTTTTTAGTTTTTTCCTGGCCATTCTTTTGTTTCTCTCAGTAGTTTACTGGATTCAATATTTGCCTCTAGTTCAATGGTAGAAAATTATATAATCAAATGTGGTAATAAACTACTCTCTCCATTCCTTTTTATTTGCTCCATTTGGGTTGGACACACCGCTTAATAAATCCTTTACTCCTATAAAATCAAAAGTAATTTTACCAATATACCCCTAATTAAGTTTTATACCTCTTTCCAAATCAATAATGATTACATTTATTGAACAAGGGCATAACAGGAAGATTTTGTTCAAACTATTCTTGATAGATTAAAGCAACGTTCAGGATTGCGCTCACATCGTCGCATAATACGGGATGCGAAGCGATGCGAGCCCCTTTCGCTGCGTGTGGCCGATGAAAGTGCATCATGTTGATTTTATTTTTTAGGATCAATTTTAAATTAGAAAAAGAGTCACTTCGTGTTGATTTTGTATTTATGGTCAATTTTAAATTAAAAAGAAAGAGTCTACTGCAATGACTACCACTGTTGCATTTTTTTAAGGTTAACTTTGAAGTTCACTGCTGCAATTTTCTAAGGTTAACTTTGAAGTACACTGCTGCGACTTCTTCTTCTTCATTGTGCGACTACCACTATTATGCGTTCTTCATCATCACTGCTTCACTTAAATGATGCGCTCGCATCGCTTCACGCTTCGCATAATGCATGATGTTGAGCCTTGTCGCTTTTTTTCGCATCACGCTTCCCTGAACACTGGATTAAAGGAGTCAAGCATTTGGGAATATAAGCACAACCCAAATGGAGCAAAATATAAAGGAATGGAGGGAGCAGTAACTTTTGTACTTTTTGTGCTATCTTGTCTCCATCGTTAAGAAGAAAGGAAGGGACACTGATGACTTCATTTGATCAATGAGGAGATTGAGAATGGAAGTTTGAATAGGTTACACAATTATAAATATGCTCAGATAATCACTACGTATTAAATAATGTTCAAGAGAGTTTTTTTCTGAACCTAAATGTTATTTACACTGAGATTTTGTATGTGGGAGATTATGTTTAATCAAGAATTGCATGAACCGAAAAATGGAAAAAACATTAAGTGAGTCAGACTAAATTGGATGTAGCACCAATAAACCAACAAATGGAGTGGCGATAGCCTATCACAAGATACTTAATTGCCCACTAAGTTGTTCATACTCGAGATTCATGGTCTAAATTCTAAGATTCAAGAGTATGGATCTTGGTATGGATATGGGTACAACAAGAACAAACTCAGTGCAATCCCACAAGTAGGGTCTAGGAGGATAGGATGTACGCAAACCTCCCCTACCTTTATGGGTAGAGAGGCTATTTTCAATAGATCCTCGACTTCCAAGAAAAGATGAATTTGAACCACCATCATAAAAAATAAGACAACAAAAAAAGGATACGAAGCAAATAAGGCAGCAGATAGTAATTAACACGGAAGGACAAAGAAAACTTGTGATTCCTAAATATGATTACGAATGAGGAGAAACGGAGGGAGCTAATGCCCTGCCTCTCCTACATGAAATACGACAACAGTCGCTGCCCACTAACTTTCTAGCCTAATCCTCGACCTCCATATTTTTTGATTTAGGGTTATGTCATCAGTAAGCTGAAATTGTGTTTTGTCATGTCTAATCACCTCTATTTAGTTACTAAGTTAAAAAAAAGTCTAAATCACCTCCCTCTAGTTCTTCTTCAGCCTATGTCTACCCTTTTTAACTTCTATTAACCAACCTTTCACGCCTCTTTATGGGCGCATCTATGCACTTCTCCGTATTTCTTTCACATGACGACTAAGAATAGGCAAATTCAAAATTTCACTTCGAATTTCGGGCAAGAAGCAAGGGCGTAACAGCTGGGCGAAAGCCATTGCTACCAGGAGCGTAGCTCTATCGAAAATTACCTCATCGACTTCCTATCGGCTTCGAGCTATTATGCCCCACTAATGAGGGGGGATAAGCTTCATCGTAGAGGGAAAGAGCGTCACATGCCCAAACTATCTCAACCTCAATTCCCTCATCTTGTTCGCCACGGAGGTCACTCTCATCTTGCCCCGTATAGCTTTATTTTCTAGTCATATCTCTCCAGTATGCTCACATATCCATCTAAGCTTCCTCATCTACGCTACATTCATCTTCTGAACGTGGTCATTCTTGACTGGCTGTACTTTGACCCATGCAACAGAGTTGGTTGACCACCACTCTGTAAAAATAGAATTATAAAAATATGTCTAAATTAGGGTGTAATATTTGGAGAGAAAGAGAACACGTGAATTTTTTAGAGCAAGTTTGAATCTGTAATTGTTCTTTGTCCTAATTTCTATTGTAACTTGTTCTATTACTATTCCTCATCTTAGATTGCTTTATTTTGAGCCGGAGGTCTATCGGAAACAGCCTCTCTATCTCACATTTGAGGTAGTGGTATGGACTGCGTACACTTACCCTCCTCAGATCCCACTTGGTGGGAATATACTGTGTATGTTGTTGTTGTTTGAATTTGTAATTGTTATTAAATATTAAGTATAAATGCATCTAAGTATTTAAGGTACCTTCTGCTTGCGGACTTTTTAGTACTAATATCTTTTAACAATAAAAAACATATGCTTAAATTCCGTTTTCACCCTAGCTTTTCTTTGACTTCAGAAAATCATTGTATTTGTCTCGAATTTTTCTACCAATTTTGGTCATAGTAGCAAAAATTGATTGACGATATCCGGTACGAATCCATGCCCACACCCATGTCATGTCAAAATGGGCGCAACACCCAAAGTGAAGAGTAAGCACGACGTAGACTATGCATGCTTCCAATATATAGCTACTTGCGGTAGATTTGTACTTTTCCGTTCTATTACTTCAATTAGGGATATGCTCGGTACATTTATTGCCACTTTCTCTTACGAGAAAATTTCCTAATTGTGGCATCAGAGAAAGTTTAAACAAAAGCGTCGAATACATCATTCGACAAGTTATATGAATTCAATCCATTCACATAAATCTACTACCAATTGACATCATACAATTATCTTCAACAACAACACTAATATACCTAGTGTATTCGCATATAGTGGGGTTTGGGGACGGTAGAGTGTACGCAGTCCATATCTCTACCTCAGAGGTGAGGTAGAGAGGTTGTTTTCGATAGACCCTCGGCTCAAGACATAGGCAGTCGTAAGTACATGAAACAAGAGATACTAACAAAACAATAGATGGTAACAACATAGAACTGCCAGTAATTATTATTTTTTTGTTGAGAAACAAACTACCACAAAATGATACTACCATCACTCTACCCGAAACAACATTCATCAACAAAACATCAACAGAACTCTAAGAACAATAAACTACAAGCGTAGCACTACGATTACTAGTACGGACAACAAAACAAAGCATTCCTACCTACTAGCATGGACATACTACTACCCACTAACCTTCTATCCTAATCTGCATCCTCCACACCTTCCTATCTAAGGTCATATCCTTGATAAGTTGTAACCGTGCCAAGTCCTGTCTGTGCATCTTCTCATCACATGCCCGACCATCTCAACCTCGCTTCCCGCATCTTGTCTTCCACCAGAGTCGCTCTCACCTTGTCTTGGATATCCTCATTTCTAATCCTATCTGTCCTAGTAAACCTACACAGACAATTATCTTCGACGACTTACATTATTTCAATATTAAATGAACATTGCGATCTCGTAGTCTGAATAAATAACAGACAATGGAAAGTATGATCTGTTAAAATTTGATAAAATTCATGAAGCTAGTCGCGTCTAGATTTGCAACATCTCTATATTCATTGAATGGAGCTAGTTGAACACTGGAGAATATATCATAAATATTGGTAGGATAGCATATACACTTTTGTATTGTGGTAGAATATTTACTTACCTTGTCTGGAGTACAGAATAATTGTTTACCTTATCTTATGTCATCTATGACTCCTATTTAAGGAGCTCTTCTTTTAGATTGGAACACAACCAATTCCAAAAAGAGTTCTCTTCTTTTCTTTCGACTCTCGATAGGATGTAATATAGGTTAAGCAGTATGACTGCCTAGATTGTCCCACATAGGTAGCGGTGGATCTGTCTTTATCTGTATAGTTGTTATACCCCTGGACTTACTCTGTTTTGTCGTCTCTCATACAATGCCACTTCTACTATTTGACAAATCTTCATGAGATTAGTGAAATCCTTTCATCATTTGCTGAATAATTGATTCAAGCTCTTGTGGCTTGAGAGCATGCAGATGAATGTTTACTCGGGTTGGTAACTCTATTACTTTGGCTTACCCACCCATCTTAGCTGAAAAACCTAAGGATTTGGAAACCCTTTCTAATGACTTTCCTTATACATGCAACCTCTTAGTTAAGAATCGAAGTCCGCACTAGCATTAAAAATTTAAAAATTGTACAAATGATAATTTTCAAACTCAGAGATTACAATATGCAAAAACTGCCTTCCAAGCATTCAACTGACCGAGGATATGACCCTTGATAGGGGGGTTTGGACGTCTAGAATTAGGATAGTAGGTTAGTAGGTAGTCAAGTGTTTTGCTTTCCCATTCCCGGAGTATTAGTCTTAATCTTGTATTGTTCGTATTCTTAGATTCTTAATTCTTTTGGTTGTTTCCCGAGACTTAATTATTGTATTTTCTTGTTGTTCTTCCTGTGTGCTGCTGTTGTCTGTCCTTTTCATCTGTTTTGAGCTGCGGGTCTATCGGAAACAGCCTTTCTTCCTTTTTAAGGAAGCGGTAAGGTCTACATACGCACTGCCCTTCTGAGACCCCACTGTAGGATTATACTGGGTATGTTGTTGTTGTTGTTGCCTTCCAAGCATTCAATACATATGGTCTCCAGTGATTGAGTGCCTCAGCGACATTTGTCAAACTTATTTGAACTAAAGCTAGTGAAGATTAATTATAGTATATTTTTGTATCACCGACGTGCATTTCTATTTATGATTTCTTAAGAGACATAATAATATTCGTCATCATATCATGATTCTCAATGACAAAGCTACCACTGCCTGCCCAAGCCCCTTCCCTGCAGATTTGCATTTTTAAAAATTGTTAGCTATCAAATTTCCAGAAATTTTGAAGTAAAGCCAGAGGAAGTGCTTTTGTCCTCTTTTTTTGTTTTATGGTCAACATTTTCCAGTGAACTTTTTCTGTACATTCTGTTTCCTTGTCTCTTGGCTCTGCTATTAATGTTTCCGATTGTTAAGTACTGTCAGTGTGTTAAGTTGACCATCCTTGTTTGACCTCGACAGTCTCTGTGAAATCATATTCACTGAAACAATAACTTTTATAATCACAAAACATTCTTCTGGTAGGATATCCTTCTAAGTTGTTATTGTTTACTTTGTTTAGGTGCTTTCGGGAATTAGGTTATGTAGGAGTTTGTAATTAGATGTAAGACTTAATAAAAATCGAAAGGCCTTTGGGATATGCTCATAGGTCAGTGATTTACCCTTAAATCCTGGAGATGTTGTTCATGAGATGATAAATTTCATATTGTCCTGTCTGTAACTATATCAAAATTAGGTTACATTTTGTAGGACTTTTGAGCATTTAACTGAGATTTTTGGAAAACTTGGTGTTTTTTGTCTTAAAATTCTGGATATGGCCCTAACAATAGGCGAACAGGTTTCACCAACTCCCCAACTTAATCATTTAGACTTTAATCATTTATAGTTTAAATTTCACCAGTACTGTTGATTGTTGTCTATGAACTTCTAATCAATTGCAAGTATGAAGATACAGGTAGCTCAGTAGCTGTAGATGCTCCTATTTGCTTCTGAAAAGGAAGGAATATTACAATGCATCACATCGTCCTCTTAATTGTGTGCATTTTTTCTCTTCTCCTTTCTCTTTTCTTGTGTGGTCGACATTGTCAGTTGGTTTTATATTGAGTTTAACGACAGGGATCTTTCACTTAAGTCATCAACCAGTCGGTGTAAGTTTGAACTCTGCGTCTGCACTCTGGAGTGAAGTATTTACAGCACCATGCTTCCCCTTTCGTCGTTTGTCTTGCAAGTAGCTAAATTTGACCCTCTGCATTCTTTCTTTAGTGCAGAAACATATCGCTAATAATTTTGCACTACATTTATGACCTATTTGCATTGTTTCTTGCCATTAGTAGATTTGTATTTGTTGCCCTATATTTCTGTACTATTTACTTACACTGCTTGCCATTAGTAGCTTCACGTGCATCCATTTCACTGTATGTGCCAAGCACTTTTTAGTTGCTGTAGTGATGGAGGGTATTTTTGGTATTATAATGGAGCTCTGTGCTTGTGGAAATATTACCAATAACTTGGAGATTCCATTACCCAAAATTGGTTTATGTTCTTTAGGAAAAAAAAATTGACGTATGTTTATTGAAATTTCTGCATTTTTTATCAGGGGATGTTGCAAGGGTGAACGGGCAGCTAGCTGTTTCTCGTGCTTTTGGAGATAAGAGTCTTAAATCACATTTACGATCAGATCCCGACATTCTTGATATGCTGATTGATGTAAATTGTGATGTCCTCATCCTCGCAAGTGATGGTCTCTGGAAGGTATGTGTCTTTTCCTTTGTTTTCTGATGCATAAGCTGTCATCAAGAATTCGTCTTTTTGACTTAATATTAATTCAGGTGATGTCTAATCAAGAGGCAGTTGATATAGCTAGAGGATTTAAAGATCCCCAGAAAGCAGCAAAGCAATTAACAGTTGAAGCGTTGAACAGAAACAGCAAAGATGACATATCTTGTGTCGTCGTCAGATTTAGGTGATAAACTTCTCATACCATATTCTTATAGCTCCAAAGAAATAAATGTGATTAGCATGCAGTATAAATGTGCAATGGCGCAAGGGTATCAAATTTGTGACCGTTTTGAGTTAGCTTGTGAGAAGGCTGGTGGAATTGAATTACAGGAAAACCATTAGACGTAAAGAAAAATGTATTCATTAATCAGGTAACATAGTTCATTTGAACAATCGAAGTGGGCATTTACATCGTCTGATATGTTTGTCCAAGTTAAAAGTAGATAGTGTTTCTAGCTGGTCATGTGAAGTTCAATATTTTTTACTTCAGTAGAGAGGCAGGCCTTATTTGGCCTCTGGTTTTGTACATCTGGTGCTTGTGTCTAAGCAAGTGTAAGAGGTCTAAATCTGCATTTACAAGTGGAGTATGTGTAAGTGGGAGCCCCTGTAAATTTGCTTTGGCATTTTCATGTTTGTAATTAACGTTGAATGTTTATGTGATATCGATGATATTTGTTCATTTATCTTTCAATTTCGCTATGAAAAGAGCAAGAGCCATTTTTTTGGTTACTTTTCCTCGCGGAAGAGGAGAAAATGCTTCGTTTATGCTTCAATATTAGTCACAGCTCGTACTCATTTAGAAATACTGCTATTGATTTTGGCCCTTCCCTTGTTAGATCTTGTTACTTTTCCATGAAGAGATGCAAATTTTAGGGTAAAGTTTAGAACTAGTACTCTCATGGATTTTCACATTTCATAGGTAACTCAAGGACATCCATTGCCTATTTCTACCAACTTTTTGTAATGTTTGTGTTTTTTTAAGTCCAAAAGTAGGTGGAAATGGGAGAGGATAGTATTTCAGTTATAAATGTTGCATTTTTGCTTTTTTTGAGTCAGGTCTTTTCGAAACTATCTCTCTACCTGACAAGGTAGGAGGAGGTCTCGTACACACTATCCTCACCGGACCTTATTTATGGGATTATATATTGGTATGTTGTTGTTACTGTGAAAGTAATTGTTGGAGATTCTCCAAAGCTTTTAGAGTTGGATTGTCCATCTACTAGTATCCTAATTGTGTCCCTCTTTAATACATTGACGGTGGCATACTTTTAGTTGTATATCCTTAAGTTTCATCCTTTTTAAAGATGCCAATGACCAAAATGGAATTAATTGTTATGTATAAATTTGAAAATGGAATTAATTGTTATGTATAAATTGGAAAGGAAAAATAATTTTAAAAAGTGAGAACCATTACAAGAGTATTATAAGTCACAAGTTTTTTACTCAAAATGATTTCAACTCTACTAGTATTATTACTATTATCATTCTTTATTCTTTAATTTTTAATACTTATGTTGTTTTTGTTACTTTGGTTATCTTTACTCTTTTGCAAGTCATTATTCATCTTTGCTTTCATATTTTCACCGTAACTTCTTTACTTTTGTATTTTTCAAACTTGTTTTGTAAAGTATTTTTCTTGAGTTGAGTCTGTCGTAAATAATCCTTCTATACCACAAGATTTGCGTACACTTTATCTTCCTCTAATCCACTTCTGAAATCATATGGAGTATGTTGTTGTAGTAGTAATTTAACTCTATCAGTATTAATTGTATTTTAATTTACAAGGTGAAGTGAAAGAGAATAGTAATTCTAAAATTTAACCTAAGACATGATATTTCTTGTTAAGTTGGGAACAATGTTTATACCTATTTCCAGAGGCGGATCCAGGATTCGGAGTCTCAAGGTGTCAAGTAGACTCGTTGATTCAATCAACCGGAGACTCCCAATCCTGGATTCGCCTCTAATGACAGAACCAACTTGTGACCAAAGTGTTCATCTTAACCATCTTCGCGGATCCAGGATTCGGAGTCTCAGGGTGTCAAGTAGACTCGCTGATTCAATCAACCAGAGACTCCAAATCCTGGATTCGCCTCCAAGGATAGAACTAACTTGTCGCCAAAGTGTTCATCTTAACCTTCTTCATCAGAAAAATGTACTATTTATATATAGTTAATTTTTTTTTGATATATAGTAGATGTTGAACCCCCTTCGATCAGTTCGTGCATTTTTTCTTTCGATTTTAAAACCCCCTAATGAAAATTCTGGTTCCGCCGCTATCTCTCAACAGGGAGTGGTTAAAAGAAGGAAGACTTCAGCTTTTTATCTATTTTTTTTTTAAAATTATGACTTTCACAATTTGACCACAATTTTGTGTGCAAAGTTTTATTATAATAATTAAGAATTAAAATTCATTATATATTCAAAATTTACAATTTGATATTTTGAAATAGAGTGAGAACTTAGACATTAAAGTGAAAATAGAATTAGTCTCTTTTTTAAAAATAAAATAAAATAAAATAGCAAGCTTAATAACGTATAAAGAATTTAATCCCTCTTCCTTCTTCTCCCTAAACTTGCTATTTCAGTCAAAATTAAATGAATTCATATAAGTCAACAATTATTAAAAACATCTCCAGTGAAGAGAAAGAAAAAGAATTTTTTCATTTATAAAATTGGGTTATTATTTTAGATCAACTTAATCTGATAAGGTTAATCTATATACTTTGCACAAAATTTAAATCTTATTTATGTTGAAAGGACAAGTCGAAAAAGGAATTTTTCAATTATAAAATCGGGTTATGATCAACTTAATATGATAAGATTAATTTATATACTTTTCACAAAATTTAAGTCTTATTTATGTTGGGGTTATTATTATAGCTCAACTTAATCTGATAAGATTAATTTATATACTTTGCACAAAATTTAAGTCTTATTTATGTTGAAAGGACAAGCCAAACAACGGGTTCTAATTACACCAAGTTCTAATTACACCAAGGTTGTTGTAATTAATAGAATTAAACTAAGTATAAAGGACAAGTCAAATAACGGTTCTAATTACACCAAGGCAGCTGCATAGTTGGATACAATTGATTTAATTGATAGAATTAAACTAAATAGAAAAAATTGAAGGAAATGTGTCTTTTAAATCTTGAATGAAGGATTGATGACATTGACCAACTTAAAGGGTCAAACATAATTAGGAAACTTGATTAAGTTAATTGTGGACTTGATAAATATTTTCAAAACTTTCTAATCTTTTCAAAAATACAAATCAACCCAACCCACACCCCTCTTCAATCCAAATCATCGACCGTCTCTCTCCTCTTTCTCGACAACTTATATCAACCAGCAGTTCTGTAAATTTCTCCTTTCAATCCCTGACGACTTCAACCTCTAATGATAAATAGTTGGGCTTCGAGTTTCTTTTCGACTTCATCTGTCAACCGATGTGACAACCTTGCTCTCCGGCCACAATAGCTTAGAATTCGTCATCGTTCCTTTTCTTCTTTCACAAGTTAAAAATTATGGCCTTTTTAGTTTTGAATAAAACGAGGAACTTGAGTCAACTTCTCTTATAGTATTAATTAACATGAAATCGAATCAAGTCCAAGTAAAGGAACAAGTAAAGCAGCTAGGCTACATCCACCACTCTATGAGCTTGCTTTACAAGCGTTATCTCAATCGGGAGCAGAATATGATGAACACAGGGAGGAGGAATATTTCAAAAGAGATGATTTACTTGCTAATAGCCCTTCCACCGAAGAGTTGGTCAAAACCTTTAACATTAATTGTTATCCAGTGAGAATGCAGTGCAATGGTGCCACAGATTTAACGGGTGATTTCGTGGTGAAGTTAGCCATGAAAAATTCTTTCGATACCTTCAGAAAAATAATTTGAGAATAAAAATTGGATCCTTATTCCAGGGACAGCTGCTTTGGAAAATATCTTGATTCGTCGGAGAACAACAATACTCGTTTCCAAATGAAAATGGTATGTGAACTTCTCAAGCATAGGTTTATGTATGAAAATAATGATAAGATGGATGAGGTGTGGATAAATTACTGTGGCATGCCTGTTTGTTTTGGTTGGAAGGAGTTTGCCATAGTTATCGGACTAAAATATTATCTTCCTTCTCCTTCTCATGTTATACCTATTCTAACCAAAAAAGCACCCCGCACACCCAAAAAAGGCAAAGGAAAGTCGAGTGATCGTGATGACCTGGTGTCCATTGTTGGTCCACGCTTCAAAAATAAAAATTTGATAGAAGCGTTGAAAGTTAAAAGAATTTCAAAGAAGCACAAGCAGTCAGTGTGCTTGGTTTGGTTTGTACATAATATTCTTTAGGTGAGAGACACTAACAACAACCTAAACGTTGGCTTAATAAAGTTCTCTGAGGATCTTGAGGTGTTTAACAACTATCCTTGGGGGTATAAAAGCTTCAAAATGACTGTCAAATATTTATTGACTCCGTTAGCGCCAAAGACAGTCAACTTATATCGCTTTCCATAGACTTTCATGGTAAATGTTTCTTTCTTTTATTATGATAGCTTTCATTTTTTTTACTCAATAATGATTTTGATTTATTGACGTTATTTTATAGGCTTGGACGTTTGAAGTCATTTCTTATTTGAGACAACAAGTGAACTACCATGAAGAAGTTTTCAGTCCAAGAATCTTGAAATGGTTGTCGGCAAAAACTGATAAAAATATAAAATTTCTTGATCTCTTCAACCCCCTCGAAGGATGCAGTAAGTATAATTATAATTAAGTTTTTATTTTAATTAATGATTTTTTTGAATGGTCTAATCATAATTATAATATATGTAATGATTTATATTAGATTGTGCATCTGTCGCTAGTTTCGACCAATCGAGAGTTGAAGATTTCATTTTTTCTTACTTTACGGTCTATGCAAACTTTATCGGACCTTAAGGTTATTGACAGAATAAAAATAGAATTATTTGGAGCAACAACTATTATAAGAAAAATAATTTTAGAGGGTGGGCATGTTTTTGTTAATGATCTTAGTGGTGATGGAGCTGTTGGTGGTGGTAGTGATGTTGTTGTTGGTGCTAATGATGCTCTTATTACAGTATTTAAAATAAACCATTATGAGTATGATCATATTGGTTATACAAATTTTGCCTCTCCCAACGAATGTTCTGGATTCAAATGCCAAGACTGCAAGGCGAAACATGATATAGTGATTAATGTTATTAATGCATTAACTGCTTCTGTAATGAAATTGATATCTAAGAGGGGTGTCATTCCATCAAAGAGGATTTTATATCCATCCACTCCATTAGAGATTAAAGCTAAGAAGAGAAGAAAAGTAATTTCCAAGGCATTATCAAGCATCCAAAAAAGCAAAATTACAACTCCTCTATCCGTATTTTGCATTGAGCAATGTACAATGGCCAAAGGAGAGCAACACGAGCTGAAGAAGGTGAATATATATGTCTGTTCCAACTAACAAACAGACACATATTTGTTTCAACAGATGACACATCTACTGAAAATTATCAAACAGATATATACATCTGTTGCAACAGTTGACTAAATTGTTGCATCAGATGAAGTATCTATTGCAACATATGTCTCTTCTATTTTAGCAAATCATATAACTTTTTGTACCGCTTTTTTTGTACCAACAAATGACCTATATGCTGCAACAGATGAGTCATATGTTGTAACAGATGGTTCATTCATTGGAAATTATCATACAGGTCTTCCTCATGTAGAAATTATCCCAGTAGTTGATTCATCTGTTGCAACAGAAATATAATCTGTTTGGGATAATTTAAAATGGGAGGAAAACCTGTTTGATTTGCTAGAATAGATGAGTTATCCTTTTCCAT
The DNA here is from genome assembly GCF_002878395.1 of Capsicum annuum. Lineage (NCBI taxonomy): Eukaryota > Viridiplantae > Streptophyta > Magnoliopsida > Solanales > Solanaceae > Capsicum > Capsicum annuum. The sequence continues at coordinate 207,305,507 of NC_061114.1, forward strand.
TTTGTTGTATCCTCGTGATTAGCATTGGCTAATTCTGGCTTTTCAGGTGGATGTATAAGCTAATTCTAAACAACATTGACAATATGCTACTTCTTTTATGGAAATACGGAGAATAGAAAGCGCAGAAATCGTACGTAAGCGACAATAAAGATTCACGATGACCAAAGCCGAATTTCATAGCACCTGATGAAGAACAACTTGTCCATATTGAGTAGATCTTTATTGCTTGAGTCTGTCAAAGTAATAACCTCACCCCTCCTTAGGAATTCTTGGCATCAATACTTACATTATTGATGTATTTGTTGAGATCCGTACCCATAAAATTTTTTTTATATTTCATTTATTCGTTGATTTATTTCAGCTAATTTCTGAAGGCTTTGATTTATTTTATTTTGTCTATGAATTTTATTTTTTTCTTAGATTTGAACTTATTAATTGATATGGAATACTAGATTCGAAAATTACAACAGATAATGTTTCTGTTGCAACAGCTAATGTATCTGTTGCAACAGACGACATATCTATTGGAAAATATCAAACAGATTTAGATATATGTTGCAATAGGTAGGTAATCTGTTAAAAATTATCAAACAAATCTTCCCACTGTTGCAACAGATAGACTTAGATAGAAACATCGACATAATGCAACAGATGACCAACCTATTGTAACAGATTAACTATATGTCAGAATAAATAGAATATCTGTTACAACAAATGGACAATCTGTTGCATTATAAAAATTCAACTTTCATTAGACATAAAAAATTGCCACTACATGTAAAAAATAAAAGTGACTTGAGATAAAAAAAAGGCAGAATCCATCGACAGTATTCAGTTTAAACACCTAAAATAAAATAGACATCAAGTAGACAATGTTTATTTTAAACACGTAAAATAAAATAGACATCAAATGTATCAGTTTGTCACTTTTTGCCATGTTGGCTGCTCACATGTAATTCACGCAGCCAAGGTTCGTTTGTCACGCCTCAAATCCTATTGGGGTGGACTGGCACCCGTAACCGAGGAGGACCGGGAGAACCGACTCATAACCTTATCCTTCCCATGCATACCTCTATGACAACCCGAAATTCGGACAACATCATGTCGCATATAAAAGAAAATAATCACATGTATAAGCTCGAGCACACATATATATGTATATACAATACTTGGACGTTTGAGCCATCACGTCTATTGACAAAATACCACCTTGACTGTACATTAGATCTACAAAGCCTCTAGACAATACACAGAGTTTAACTAAGGTCGGTACACACCCCGCCATATAACTAACTTCTATACAATACCAAAAGTGATTGGATATGACATGGAAAGTCCCGAAGCAAACTAGAGCTCACCAAAAGCAGCTGGATATCCTGGCTCCTACTTGTGCGGTGTATGAGCTGAGGTACCTGTGCCTGTAGCATGAAATGCAGGTCTCCCATGGGGGACGTCAGTACGAAATATGTACTGAGTATGTAAAGCTGTAGATAATCACATATGATATAGGAGCTCAATAGAAATCAGAAACAAGTGAAGAAATCGTAATAGGAGTGGACCACACTTACTAGAACTTGTGACAACCTGTACATTGTATTTATTCAATTACTTTACCTTCGTTCTTATCATCTTTGTAATCATTACTATACTGTACTGTGACCATTAGGCTGCCTCCAGTACATATCAACTGGGATCGACCCATGATAGGCTTATGCCCCTGGGATACCACCCATAAACACATAAATAGGGATTGACCCATGATAAGCTTATGCCCCTGGGATACCACCCGATAAGAGAAAACTTCCATCACTTAGTTCAATTAATCTTTGAGATTGTTATTTCGGTCGCCACCACATTTTTAATATTTTGAAACAATGATACATCAATAAGAGACATATAAATAGACCATCAATGCAATAAAAATGAAGTAAGAACTCATTGGCACATAAATGAAGTGTTTTGGAGTCATCAATTCCATAACAATGAAGTAGCAACTTATTGGTA